>NC_039262.1:3211918-3319418 GCF_003368295.1 Carassius auratus | reverse complement strand
ACTCGCACACACTGAACTTTAATACATAATTGTTGAGTCAGAAAGTGTTTAACATCCAGAATATTACGTGCTTCGCCTTTAAATTCTTGCTTATGCTCACACAAGCATCCAGACGGCCTCATTTAGACACACACTGATTAAGTTTGGTGCTTGTAATGTCTATATCACACTGCCAAACACACAATATTGATACTCGGTGCTCATTCCTGCCTCTAGGAGGCGTATCAGTGAGAAACAAGAGACAGACAATAAAGGAGGGAGAAATAAACAGAGAGAATCTCATGAAGAAGTGTCCGGGTTATATTTCACCACAAAATAAAAAAATAAAAAGAGTAAATGTGAATTTGAGAGTTTACCCCGAAAATAAAATAAAGGTCTGTTTACATATAATACATAATATCATGATTTAAAAAAAATATATATGTAAATGACCATTGCCCAGATATTATTTTAAATATTTTAATTGGATTTTGAGGGTAGAACATAATGTTAACATTAAATAAAAATAGCATGAAAATGACCCCAATGGCGCAAATATTATTTTTTATATTTTTAATTGAAATTTAAGGGTTGAACGTGTCATCATGATATTAATAAAAAAAAAATAATAAATAAAAAATGAGCTCTAAAATTTCCATAAATGGCCCAAATATTGTCTTGCATAGTTTTATTTGGATTCTGAGAAGAAATAACAAATAAATATGGTCCTAAAGTCACTATAATAGCCCAAATATTGCTTTAAATAGTTTTATTGGATTTTGAGTTTTAAACATATTATCGTGATATAAAAAAGACCCTTAAAATTTAAATTTTAACATAAAGAAAAAGTAAAAAAATAAAATAAATTGACATTAAAATGACCATTTTAAGATATACATAAAAATGAATTTAATTTAAAAAAAAAAAATAATAATAATAATATTTTTAATTGTATTTTGAGGTGAAATATGAGCCGGATGTGCTCTGGACAGACAGATGTTTGTATGTTTGGCTTCTCCTCATCTCTGCACACCCCGATCTGTCATGGCCACACGTTCACGTCCTCATCTGTACAGAACAATGTGTAAAAAATACAAATAAAAGCTAAAACGAAAGAAAAGAAGATAAAATAGTTACTACAGTATTTCACAGCAGGAGCGTTTAGGTTGGAATCTCAAAACTCCATAATCCATTAGCAAAAACTTAGATTAAAAAATAATATAAAAGCAGATATGAAATATGATTCTATGTCTGATAAAAAGGGAAGAAAATCCATGAGCAGAGCACTGTGACCTGCGTCCAGCACACACACACACACACACACACACGACAGAGAGGATTATGGGAGATTGTGCTGAATGCAGAGATGTTTGTCGTCACAGGTTTACGCTCATGGTCTTATTACTGTATTTATGAAGTCAAATTAATAAACCCCCTCACCCTCCTTTTGTTCTGAGGTCAAAGGTTACTCTGGACGTTACAGTGGAGCTGAACATTGTTTATTAAACAGTTCAAAAGATTCATTGACTGCTGTGATCTTTTCACACACAATCACGTGCAAACCCACACAATGGCTATGATTACTTACGAGTACAAAACTAGTTTGGAAATGAAAATCTTTGTCATATATTGCTATTAAAAATAAAAAAATATACTTTTACATACTTTATTTTCAAGTTTCAAAATTAATATACACAATAAATATTAATAAAAACAATACAATAAGGTAAGTATTATGAAATTTAGTTTATGCAAAATACCAAATTGCTAAATAAGTGTGTGCATTAGCAACCTAGAAAATACAATGGATAAATCCATAAATCTAGTTAGGTTTCAAATTTAAGGACGATATAATGAAAAATATGACTAGCGCTAGAGAAACTTTGCATTATATTTTTATTTTGCATCTACCACGTGTATACCAAACCATTCTTTAAACAACACAAGTACAAACAATTTCATAGTGATGAAAATGTTATTATTATTTTTTCTCTTTTTTTGTTTTGAATCTAATTATCTAATTATCTGGGTATTAAAAATCTTCAGATTGATTCATTTAATCATGCACTATTTTTGCTGCTATGTTGTGAATCAGTATCACAATGTACAAAAGTCTAATAATAATAACTATTTTTAAAACAACATATACTTTTAATGTTTAATGTCATCAACAGAGATGATAGATGCAACATTTAAATATGCGTTCACTTGACAGACTCCTATCCAATGCGCATTTAAACTAATTACAACATGATCTATATACTGCATATCTATCTATATACTTTTATTACCTTATGTATTGTATTTTTTAACATTCATTTTTATTTATTTATGTATTTATTTATTTCTTAGTCCGCAGGGTAATGATGAGGGCGTGTAGGTGACACCTTGTGTTGCACAAATGAAATACAAGAAGTGTAGCTACATGACGAGCTTGTTGATTTAGTGTGTGATGAATGACTTAGATTAGCAATAAGCCCAAAATCTGATATATCTGATACTGGGAGACATCGATACATATGCTCTTTATTTCCTACTTTTACATGCACTACATGCAACAAACGCTTAAAATGCGATGCGTATGATCCAGAATTAGATCAAATATGGGAACTGTGCAATTGAAAAGAGTATATGAAGAGTGTAGACGCAAAAGCCTTTATTATTATTATTATTATTTTCTTAAAAATGTTCCTTTTACGGTCAAAATTTCAACAGTATTACAATATGTTGTTATTATTGTTATTCTATTTTTCTTATTTTTAAAGTGAAAATTTACAATACTATTATTTCTTATGGTGTTTAATATTTTAATTTACTTATAACAATAATATAATTTTTTAATATTTTTTTAAGTATATATATATATATATATATATATATATATTTTTTTTTTTTTTTTTTTTGGGTTGAACATAGTCATGATGTAAATATATTCATTTTGCCTTAGAATTGCACTAAAATTACTATTTTAAGATGTTGGGCTATGCTCATGGTGTTATTACAGTGTTTATGGAGTCTGGTCATTAACCCTCGCCTTACTTTTGTTCTGAGGTCAAAGGTTACTTGGTGATGTGTGTGGTTGTGACTGAATGTTAGAATAATTATCATGTTTATGAATATATTTGTTATACTTTGTGAAATACAAACACAAATAATACACTACAGTAACTAAAACATGATCAGCTGTAGTTATGAACAATAAAGAAGACACAAAATAGGGAATAAAAAATAGTTAAACTTTAATCACTCACATTTTGGTACATAGTCTTGAAAGTGCATGATCCAAACCTAAATTGTTATAATTCATGACTGAAAACATTGTGTAACATTATTTTGATGTACCATTTTCATGGTAATGCAATGTTTGAATTTAAAATGGGGTTCAAAGGATGAATTTTTAGATTTTAAGTTTTCAAGTGGTATATAATTTCTTATGATTTGTGATAGAGAAAAATACAACAAAGAATACTTTTTTTTTTTTTTTTTTTTGACAAAGGTCAGAAAAGTTTTTGAGATGCACTCTTGCCTACATCATTTTTAACAAAAACGATTGGTAAAAAATCTATTTAGGAGTCGTAGACCTTTCCAACGACATATAGCTTGTCATGATTATTTTAGGATTTAATTGTAATATAGTGAGGTAAACGTAAGCGGCCCACCGAGGGGCCATGTGGCAGTTAACAGGTTAATGACGTCTTTGTACAATGTGGGATAAATCACGAACTGCTTCATTCAGCGCGTCTGTGCGTCTGCTCCGGTTTACACAGAAGAAGCCAGTGTCTTGAGAACTCGCGGTGCGCGTGCGCGATGACCGGACCAACCGGAAACTTACGCCTATACCGCTATTCGAGCGCAGGAAACAACATAGAGGACAGCTTAAGTCGGGTTTTATTGCGGATTAGAAATATGTTATTTAAAACAGCTTCACGTACAGTTCATGGCATTTAGGTATTTTCCTATTCAAGCAGAAAGGAGTTGATTTTGCATTAGCAAAACAGCTGCGCGCACGCGAGGATAATATGGTCACCGAGTGAACCGAGTTTACAAGAAACGGACTTTATCTACAGCGACGCCGCAGAGAGCAGGTAAATCATTGATTTCATCAACTCTGAACTCGATTCATACTCGCTCGCTCATGCTCTCGATCTGCTGTTTCCAGACACTTCACGCACTGTTAATCACAAACTGAGTTTCAAATGAGTTCATAAAGTTACTTAATTGAGCATTGAGTGCTGTGATTTTGTGATGTTTTATGGCGTCATCACGCATCGATGGAAATGACACGAAGGATCTCGATGCATGAAAATCCAAGTGTTTGGGGGTCATGCTCCACTGCAGAAGCTGACACCTCAAACTGATGAGTTGTCATACTGAAATAAAGGGTGTGTCGGTGTTTAACTTGATATACCTCTGACAGATTCCGCTGTATGTGGTTCATTGTGAGCTGTTGGGAGGAACGGAAATCATATATACCCCTAGAAACTCACTGTTGTGCTGCTGTGGCACATCAATGCAATCTGATTTATCAGATGACAATACCATGACACTGTTTTAACAAGAGACTACATTAACAAAGAACAGCCGATATATTGCCATTATGATACTTTAATAGTGTGTGAACATCGTATCATCATTCACCACTGTAAGAGTGTGTATAGATGGATGAATGGTTGCATAGATAGATTTACAAATGCACATATGTTAACCCTTGAAATTATCATCAGCATTTTTGGGGAAAGTTACTTCTAAAAGTAACGCACTACAATATTGCATTACTCCCTTAAAAGTAACTAATTACGTAACTTAGTCACTTTTTATGGAAGGTGATGACATTACTTTTGAGTAGCTTTTTATTATTTATATATATAAAATTGTGAAAGTATGGAAGCCTGTTTCTGCCACTAAATACAAAATAAAACAAGGTAATTGCGAGTTTATATCACGCAACTGTGACTTTATTTCTCAGAATTCCTAGTTATAAAGTCAGAATTGCGAGTTTCTCTCAATTCCGAGATTTTTTTTTTTAGTTAATTATAAAAACTCGCAGTTCTGACTTCTCAGAATTGCAATTGCGTTATAAAGTCAAAATTGTGAGATAAAAACTTGCAATTGCTAGTTATAATTAATAAATTAAAAAAAATCTCGAAATTGCGAGTTTATATCTCGCAACTGTGACTTTATTTCGTAGAATTGCAAGTTATAAAGTTAGAATTGCGAGATAAAAACTCGCAGTTGTGGGGGAGAAAAACTCAGAATTTAGTTTATATCTCACAATTGTGATTTTATTTCTGAGAATTGCAAGTTATAAACTCGCAATTCCGAGAATTCTTTTTATTTTAATTCTAACTAGCAATTGCGAGTTTATATCTCGTAATTCTGACTTTATAATTCACAGTCCTAAGAAATAAATTCACAATTGCGATAACTTTTTAAAATTAATAATAACTCGCAATTGCGTGTCATAAATGTAAGATATGAATTTATAAATGTTTATATCTCCGAATTGTGAGATTAAAAGTTGCAATTACCTTGTTTTTATTTAATATAATTTATGTATTTACGCATTTAGCAGACGCTTTTATCCAAAGCAACTTACAGTGCATTCAGGCTAACATTTTTTAACTAACATGTGTTCCTTGGGAATCGAACCCACAACCTTGCGCTGCTAATGCAATGCTCTACCACTAAGTCTGCATTTGGCTGTTTATATTCATTTTCAGGAATACTGAATCTGTTTTTGTGTGGGTGAGATTAATAAATGCATGTTGACATTTTTTCTTAACTGGAGTTACTTATTTGAAAAAAGTCAGATATTAAACTCAATGCATAAAAAAGTAATGCATTACTTTACTAGTTACTTTAAAAAGTAATCCGATTACATAAATTGTGTTACTTGTAATGCATTACCCCCAACACTGCTCAACACACCTTTTCTCTCTCTCTCTGTCAGATGAACGGGTCGGCCGGGTCAGTCGGGCCGATGCGTGTGCTGGTGACGGGCGGCAGTGGGCTGGTGGGGCGAGCGATAGAGCATGTTATAAAAGAGGAGAGCGGAGCGAGAGAAGAAGAAACATGGATATTCCTGTCATCCAAAGATGCTAATCTTATGTAAGAGCTCCTGGTCAAACACTCATCAGACGTCACAGTCATACAACACCACCATTAAACCATAAACCACATATTAAAAACCATGCACTTTACATTTTACAAGTGCGTGTCATGTAAGTATTTACAACAATGAACTGTTGACACCAAGAACGATAAATCCTGTTTATTAGAAGCGTAATTCACTGTAGTTCTGTCACTTTTAAACCTTAAAAGGTGATCATCAATACATATTTAGGTTTTTAGCTAGTGTAGGGGGCTGGACGCTTCTGCAGTTCACTCATGCATGCTGGATATTAGCTTCTGGACCAAATCCTGACTGATGGTGATCCATTCTTGCCTTATTTTAACATTCTTGACACAATTTGTGTGCTTGTCCACTCATCTTTTGAGGACTGACCATAGTTCTCTCTGGGATTGAGATCTGGGGAGTTGCCTGGCCATGGATCGATGGAAGAAGTTGCTCTTGCAGGACGTTTTGAAACCATTCTTTAGTGTTTTAGAGCAGAATTATTAGAGAAAAGCAACTCCACACATGGAAGGTCTCAAGACTTCTTCGCTGCAGTCGAACCGTTGGCCAACTAGGCTTTTAGCAGTTATTTAAAATGCATCTGATCACTCGTCACAATAATCTAGAAACAATGTAAACGAACGCCAGAACATCTGAAGCTGCAAACTTTACAAAACACTACATTTCAGATTTCGTCAACACATTCTAATGCAGTTATTAGTGAAGTTATTAGAAAGAAACGCACATGAACACGGTTTCTTGGGATTGCAGAAATCTTTTATTTTATCGCCTGTTGTCCATTTGCTGTTTTAGGAGCGCTGAAGAGACGAGAGCGGTCTTTCAGAAACATCGTCCGACGCACGTCATTCATTTGGCCGCGATGGTGGGAGGACTCTTCAGAAACATGAGACAGAACCTGGACTTCTGGGTAATTATTAACAACGGGAATATAAAATGTTGGACATATGTTCGTGTTGAGTAATTAAACTGTGTGTTAACCACATTTGTTTGTTTTCAGAGGAATAATGTGTTTATTAATGACAACGTGCTGCAGGCGGCTCATGAGTTCGACGTGGTGAAGGTCGTTTCTTGCCTTTCCACCTGTATCTTTCCTGATAAAACCACCTACCCTATAGATGAGACCATGGTAGATACACACACACACACACACACACACACACACACTGTAGCATTCTTTTAAAGGCAATTTTTCCTCATTTACGATCAACACACAATCAGTTTATTTGATCAAGATCAGTTTGAGTTGTTTTATGATTTGATTTGAGAGATGTTTGCTTCTCGCTCTGTTTCAGATCCACAGCGGTCCTCCTCATGAGACTAATTTCGGTTATGCTTACGCCAAACGCATGATTGACGTCCAGAACAGGTCAGAGTTCATAGGTCATGAGCTTTTATTTTTTATTTTTTCTGGGTGTATCCCGTTAAAGCACGTCTGGACCACATTTCAAAAGAGGTCATATTTTTCTCATCAGCCAATCATGGGTTTTAAACACATTTTCATATTTTAATTATATTAGATATAAATGTTAATTTTCTCTGAATTTAGCTCCTGATTTGTACTTCATGACGTGAAGCTCCTTAGCTGTTATAAACGGCTTCACTGGGCTTTTATAAAACTGTTATTCCATATACATAAGGTTTCACAGAATAAAACAGAGCAAATAAAGTGTAATGAAATTAATAAAAACAGTATTCTTCCACCAAATAATGTAGTTCCTCACAAACAGTTGTGATTCCAACAAAGTAGTTGCCAAGCAACACACAGAAGTAAACAAAGGTGTATGTTTGTAGAGTGATTTACAACAGCTTTGAAAGCGCCTCGGCCAATCAGAATCAAGGAACTCTCAGTTTTATAATATATAATTATTCCAAGTATGGAACACCATATTTGGCCACACACCACTTCCTTCCTTCTTTTGGGCCGAAATGCAGAAGTCATATTACTGATAAACTCGTATGCAGTATGATTTTATTGCAGAAGAACCTGACGCATGTAAATATCAAGAACATTCTGATCCTCATTGTCTTGATACAGGAAAAATACTGAAATAATTGTTGTATTTAAATCATAATACACCAAATGCAACATAATAAACAATAATGTCGAATGATTAATCGCATCCAAAATAAGTTAAATTATGTTAACATATTCTGTGTGTGTGTACCGTGTATATTTATTATTATGTTTATATAAATACAAAAACATGTTGTGTTTATATATTAAATAGTTTTATATAAACATATATTCAAATATTTTCTAAATATATACTGTTTATGTGTGTGTTTATGTATACATAATTAATAAACACCATACATACACACATAATGTTAACTAAAACTTATTTTGAATGTGATTTAATCGCTATTAATAATCTGACAGCACTATAAATAATATTTTGCACTTTGAATTGTTTTATTTTTTTTCATGCATATAATTATTTGATAACTTATTTGACTATAGCAATGAGATTTTGTGATGAGTGTGCATAATTGCCATGAAAACTATATATTTATTATTATATCAATTATAGGGGAAGTGTTTGTTTATATGTTTCATAAGTTTATAAACCTGTGTGTGTGTGTGTGTGTGTGTGTCTATTAGGGCGTTGTTTCAGCAGTACGGACGGCGATACACAGCCGTCATCCCCACGAATGTATTCGGACCCCATGATAACTTCAACATTGAGAACGGACATGTCCTGCCGGGACTGATCCACAAGACGTACCTGGCCAAGAGTGAGACATGTTTAACTCTCACAGTCACATTCAGAGCGTCTCCCGTGTTCACAGGGTTAATGATGTGTGTGTGTGTGTGTGTGTGTTGTAGAGGAAGGTAAACCTCTGCAGGTCTGGGGTTCGGGTCGTGCTCTGCGTCAGTTCATCTATTCTCTGGATCTGGCTCGTCTGTTTCTGTGGGTTCTGAGGGAGTACGACGAGGTGGAGCCCATCATTCTCTCAGGTACTTAATAAGATCATTATTTGGTGTAACAGAATATGTTGACATGCTTTAATGTAAAAAAAAACCACATTATTTTTCAAAAACTGTACATTATTGTAGGTCTTCTAAGCCCCGCCTCTCTCAAACACATCATTTTCTACAAAGCCCCTCCTTCTGACAAGTGCAGCCTGCTCTGATTGGCCAACTGAGCCAGTGCATTGTGATTGGCCGAACACAGCAAGCACTCGTAGGAAATGCCACGCCCCTTTCCATAATCATGAGCTTCATCTTTCAAAATAAAAGTTTTCCCACCATTAGGCTAGACTAAAATTTAAGTGAGCTGTTTCAAATGATAGAAACTCGCGCTGACTGATCTTAAAATATATATATGTGGCTTTGTTTAGTCTCAAGATGCTCACCAGTGATGTTGTGGTTTTTTCTCTAAGGCACGTTTATAAATATCACTTAAATGTCCTAATTGAACTATGGCCTAATCCTGGCTTAGTCTAAATACTGTCTGTGAAACCAGGTCTTATCTCACTTATTGCAATTGTGATGAAATTAATTGAGTAAAAAAAGGTGCAACTGTCTTCATATTTTATTTAGGAGAAACAAAACAAACAATTGAAATTCAGAACTTTGAGGAAAAAGTCTGAATTGTGAGATGGAAATTGTATTATTATTTGCTGTACTTTACTAGAGAGTGTTGTTTAGACGCTCTGACTGCTTCGTCAGTATGCATAAGTTATTTTGATGTGCTAAAAGACCAACAGGAAATGTATTTGTGTGTGTGTGTGTTTGTAGTGAGAAAGATAAGAAGTGCTCACTTCTAAAAAAAACAAAATGCATGGAGGAGACATGTAAAATGTGCACATGTTGAATATGCCTTATAATTGGATGAGAGAGAAGCATCCTGGTTTTATTAGTGTAAAAAACTATTTAAAAAAGTGTTCTTTCATTTGTCACAATACATTTTCAGAAGGCTTTTGTGTTATACCTCGACTGAAATAGAAAACTGCCACAACATAAACTCAGAATCCTGAGAAAAACACTCACCATTTATGAGATGTAAGCTGAGAATCCAGAGCGGGAAAAAAGTTGCTACATTTAAACTTAGAATTCTAAGATTAAATAATTTGAATTTATTGTATTCCGTCATGGAAACTAATTCAGTGATAGATTATAACATTTCAAAAAGCAAACATCAAACAATTTTGGAAGATAAAATGTTTTTAGATGAAGGTAAGTTCTTGTTTTAGTTCCATCTTCTTTTTAAATGAGTAGCTGGATGTAGTAAGCATACAAACTTCAAAATAAAAGTCCCCGTGCTATCCAGTTTTTTTTTAATAATTAAAAGTCCTACATTATGCATACAATCTTTATTTCTGTATACTATTAGTATTTCGCTATTTAGGTTAGACAATGAACCATATCTAGCATTTAAACTTGTGTAAGCAAAGACTAAGAACATTAAAGAAATGTAATACTAAAGTACTATAGTAAACACATTATTGTCATGTCAGTATAATTTTGTGTATTTATTGATATAAACCGATTGCATGTATAGAATAAAATGTATTTAAATGTGTAGTTACTTAAATATGAGAGTCTTTATTTGTTCATCTCTAGTTGGAGAGGAAGATGAGGTGTCCATAAAGTTTGCTGCGGACGCTGTGGTTGAAGCTTTGGGCTTTGAAGGTGATGTGATCGTATCCTTTTCACACATAAACAAACAGAATAAGCATCAGAACAGGAGACCTTCAATGACAGAGTTTTCCTGTTGGGGATGAATTAACTCTCTAAACTGATTGACCCTAAACTAAGCGCTCTCAGTTTGACACTAGTAAAGCAGACGGTCAGTTCAAGAAAACGGCCAGTAACGCCAAACTACGCAAATACCTGCCAGACTTCGAGTTCACGCCGTTCAGAGCTGGTGATCTTCTCACACACATGCAATTACTAAATGTTTTTCCAATAGTGGTATATATATATATAAGAATCTTTATAGCTTTGCTTTTTTCCCCCCTCAGCCATCAAGGAGACGTGTGATTGGTTTGTGGCAAATTATGACTCCGCCCGTAAATGAAGAGCTCCTCATCTGATTGGCTGACTGTTCAATGCTGGAAAGCAACCAAGGACTGAGCAAACAAACAACACTTAATCATTTTTACAAAGACAAACTCATGCAACACTCCCGGTTAACCCGTCTTTCCATCCTTATTTAAGGGTTTTCTTCAAATATGTTCATTTTCCTGGTATGCAGTTATTAAAACTGCAGAATGCTGGGTTTTTAGATGCATTAATGAATGCATGAACTGCTTCAGACTGCACGAGCTGACGTCGCCCTCTAGCGGATGTGTGCGGGACAGCCTTAGTATCTCAACCAAGGTTTAAGATTAACACTAGCCTAAAGAAAGTAAAAACCCACGGTGGTGAGTATTTCAAAATGTGTACTTTTTTTTTAATGGTTTTTATAATTAATGCATGGTTGTGAGAAAGTAGTGCAGTTATATTAAATCTATAAATATATCATGTATTTCGACGCGGTACATGTTTGCAGCTAGACTGTATAAATCTGTTGTCAGAAAAACACTGCTTCGTGAGGCTTGAATCAAACTCACAGAGTCACGTGGTATCAGCAAATGTTTCCAGTCATACGTTTTTTGGGGGGTTTTGAAACGATACAAAATATGCTGCTAGATTGTGATCTCGTGAACCAATGAAGGAGTTTCTAATAGTTGACTTTGGGTCAGTTTTATGATGTAGGTTCATTTCTAATTAATTTATTCAATTGCAGAACTGCCAGTCTGTATGCATTTTGACCTGAAAGTACGCTGGTACGATTTGTCACTCTGAACTGTGCAGAAATCGAGTGACGTCTCTGTCCACGCGCAGTATTCAAAACAAACAACAGAAAAGATGTGCACGAGCTTCTGCTTTAGCGATTCTTCACTGAACTCCACAGACTTCTTTCAGAGCGAGCGCCAAACAGAGCAGTAACTTTTTGCTGAATTATTTGTTGGAAATATTGGATATGTATAATTTTAAAAGTTTATTTGTGTGATAGCACTAACAGTAAAGTGTAATGGGGTAATCAAAATATCCCTTTTACTTAATTAGTATTTGCATTTTTATTATTTTCATTTTTAAGTTAGTAACTTAAATTTTTTCTGCTTTAAAATTTTTTTTTTTTTTGATTGCAATGTTACAGCGTAATGTGATTTTAACCCTTTTTTGCTCCTACATGCTTATTCACTTTATTTGTTTAATCCAAAAACAAAACACCAAGATTTATAGGCTACCATATACTGCAAATCAGCCAAAATATAAAAAAAGATATGAATTTTTGCTCATGTTGCCCAGCCCTATACAGAAGTGTACTTGAGTTTTTTTCTTTATATATATATATATATATATATACACACAAAAATGTCCCAAGATTGGCATGTCTGCAATTCAAATAATTGATGCGTATATGATGCAATAAAAGAGAATGATATTTTAAGGCAGGGTAGGTGTTATCAGAAAGACTAGTGTTGAAAGCATAATATCCCACCCTCTGTGCATAATCACTCTCCTAAGCCACGCCTTCAAGAGGCTAAATAGAGACACGCCATTGGTGGAGGGTTGACTTCAACGCTGTTGGATGACATCATGTCTCATTCACCGGTGAGAAGACATTACAGTATAATGCGCATATAACAGTGCGTTGAATATTACAATAATAATAATATTTCGCTCCCGCTCGCTCGCTCTGCAATAGCGTAGTGTAACCCACTGAAGAGTATCATGTCTGCGCATAACAAAATAGTGATTTTAAACCGAATCACCTACTCTTCCTTTAATGTTGCGTAATAACGCACAAATCAATAAAACATATTTTACAGAATTTTCAAATTTAAGGCTATTTAATTGTTTATCGCACACTTTAATGAAAACATTTGCATGTAGTGGCTGCTTTTTCGTTCGCACTTACACCGTTTTACCAGTAGATGGCGCCGGTCTATAGCGCTTCGACTCCGCCTCGACACATTTTATGAAGTAACTGGTTCATTTGATTCAGTGCTTTGTAAAGCTTCGTTTCTTAGCCAGACCGTTGAAACCGCTTACTTCAGAAGAGACATGCAGTGCAGAGAGAAGTGAAATTTGGCTTTTCTTCGTGGATCACGTGATTGGTGCTAATCTGCTTGTGGCTAGCCCACATTGAATGTCGTTTAAATTCTGTTGCGTTTATATGAAAATACATCTGCAAAGACCCAAAGTCATGTTCATTTAGAGGTGCGTTTTAATAAAATAAGAACACTCTGGAATGATTTTATATGTTGGACCTGGCCACGCTTTGAAAACGACAACAGAAGTAAAGAGAGCTGCGTTTATTAAACATCACAATATATTATGGTTGACCTAGATGAATGATCACATGTCTGATTTTATTCGAACTCTGTATTGTACACTTTCTCTGTTTTACTGATCTGTCTGGGTTTATTTTCTAACGATATGTACTGTATAGTTTAATAGTAGCCTACGCTTGTATTGTAAACGATGCTTTCCTATATGAAGGAGTTTTGGACTATGGTTTCCTGAATCACACAGAAACCTGAAGCCTCAGTATTATATGGTCAAGACCAGGGCTCGAATTGCAGGGGGATGGCATCCCCCTTTGTTGAAATAAAATGACAAAAAGCATCTCCTCTGTAAAACCACCACCCCCTTTACATTAACAATGTTGTGTGTAATATAAAACTTGAAATGCATAATAAATGATGTTAGTTTCCTCTGTGTTGTTCACTGTAATAGTTTAGAGCACGGAACATGCTTCTTCACAAAAAATGGTCATTCAAACTCATTTTTTAAAGCAATGTAAAACACGTAGCTGTTCTATATTCACAGTAAAACAGCTTCTTACAGTTATTTTAGCGATGTTGCAACACTGTTTTGCTCTCTTCCTCAAGAAATCACAGCTGAGCCACATTTGTTTTTTGTTTTTTTATGAATGAATAAGTCCATGATCGGCTGTTTGAACAAATCAGTTGAATGAATGATTCAGTGACAGACTGTGTTTTGCCGCCACCTACTGGCGGTTTTAGTTTTTATTTAAATAATTTAATATTTTATTTCATTTATTCAAAGCATTAATCTCATAGCATTATCACAAAGGATTTAACTGCATTCATGCCACCTCCTACGCCTCGTCAAACAGTCTGTAAACATATCTAAATGCTACTTTTGTGTTCTTCTGTGCCGTCTCTGTAGTGCCAAGATGAATTACGTTAATTCTACTGATTTGTAATGCATTCTTCCTGATTCTATGTCAATTAAAAAAAAATAATAATAATTATAGTTAGGCCACACAAGGAAAACAAGGCTTTTAATCATATAGCCTACTAAATGATGGAAGAAATAATGCATATAAGTTGTATGGAGGATTGTGTTCAGGGCTCGATTTGATTGCAGATTTACAAAACCTACAGAAAAAGAAATGCAAAATGTGTATTCTCTTTCCAGACAGTTAAAAATGCGAACTTTAAATTGCATAATGCTAGTATTTGTTTTTACTGGACTTAACCGTAATTCAAATATGTGCTGTAGAGATTATTTTACTGTAGGCTACATGTTTTGTATTCTAACTTCGAGGTGAAATATTACCCGGATGTTCCTTCCTTTGCCCTCCAGGTGGATCTATATATGCAAAGACACCTGAATATAGGCGTGTGTATCCTTTAACCATTCAGCTGAGAGCATTGTGATCCTTAAGGAAAAGTAGTTCTTGTTTCCACAGAGCTCGCGAGAGGAAGCAACAAGCTCGAGACCACACAACGGAGAACAGGTAACTTACTGGATTCTTCAAATACTAATAAAAGCTAAAACACAAGTATTCATCTACTGTGACAGATCGCTCCGCTTAGATCCCACTATTTGCTGTTGTTTGCACAAAATATTTAATCTTGTGCTTTACGCGTTTATAACAACTTCAGTCTTTGTACTAGATTTCAATGCGTTATATTTCATGTGGTGTTTTCATCTTTATCTGGGCGAGTCAATAACGCTTCGAAACCAACGGGATTTTCTTTGGATTATACATTAAATTTTGGTTTCACTTTCTCCAACCCCATTTGTGTAGCTCCAGATGCATGTGTCACGTGCTGTGATCATTCTGCGTTTAAAACATCTCAGTTTTATGGTGCGAATAAAGAAGAAAGCGCATAAAGAATTGTAACAACAACAACAGCGCCAGCGAATTATTATTATTAAGCGAATTTTTGGGTGAAGTAGCTAGTAACACTATAGTCTGCGCGATTGATATGCAAATAAATAACTATAAGGAATGTTATGTATAAATCCCGCCTAGTGTTTTTTTTTTAATTTTTGGCATAAATGCATGAGTTGATAGCCATCGGTGATGTTTTCGGGTGTTGATTTACAGGGTGTGTCAGCTGTTAAACTGGAGTTACATGTTCAGTCTGTTTTCAGTGCGAGGAAAAGTAAGAAGAGCTGCTTTTACTGAGATCATACAAACTTGTAGAGAGATTGTGCTATTGTACGATGATAAAATCTTTGTCAGTACTGTGGATCTACACGATCACGGTACGTTTCCAAAACTTATTTCTATGGTTTTGTTTTGAACGGAAATTCACTGGGCGTTTCCGAGTGAGAAGCATGTGTCCCCAGGGAATGTGTTTAACTGCACTTTCTTAAGTTGTGCAATCGTGTACTTAACGGTTTCTTTATACTTTTGCTTATTTTAACTTTAAGTCATTTTTTTGTTTTTAAATACGTTGTTTTTGTACATAAATGTATGTATTGTACATTATTATAAATCGTTTATTAATGTTTTTAATTCATTTTTTTTGTAGCCTATGTATGTGTGTGTGATACATATTTTTTGAAAATTGCAAATTCACTCAAAAAACTCCCCGAAAAACTAAGTGCATTCTACCATTTCCTTTATTTTTATTTGTTTATTTATTTGTTGTTTTATTGTACAGAAAGCTTGTAACCGATTATAGTCCTCATGCCTCCGCAGAACACATCGGTGTCATTCTTACACAGCCTCTGCTGCAGCTTACTCCTATAATAATTACATGATAATAATAATTATGCCACCTTACAAATATTCAATGACACCTTAAAATAACAGTAGGCTATTGATTGATCAACTGCAATACAACCTAATGGAAGTATTAAGACTGTAATACAGAAATAAGCGGTGTTATTTCACAGATAAAAATGCAAATATATGTAATTTGTTGCAAATATGCAATTAAAAAAAAATCCTTATATGAGAAAATGTTCACAGGTGTTGAAGCCACAGTAGACAAAGTGCTGTAAATCCTTAAGATGCACAAAGTAGTTTTCTGAAATAAGGCAAATAAAAAATAAATGTATAATATATATATAAAAGTACATAGAATACGATAAAGTTAAGTACATTTAAATAAAAGTGATCATTTTCAAACAACTGCACCGATACTATTTTACTTATTTTTTTACTTTGTGTTGTCAACTGTCTTACTGTAACGGGGCAGCCGATGATGAGACGTGTGAATCTATATGCAAGCTTTTATTGTCCATAACAGGCATGGGTCAAACACTGGCAAACAGGTATATAGATAAAGAATATTCCTAAGGCAAGCGTGGGTCTTCAACGAACGAACAGTATCCAGAGGGCTAAGCAAGAGGGGTAATCCAGAATCCAGAGCAAAGCGTCAAAACACGAGAAACAAGGCAAGAAAAAGACTAAACTATGAATACTAGAAACTAAGATAAGACTATGAAATCTAGAAACTAAAACAAGACTACGAAAACTAGAAAAACTAGAAACTGAAACAAAACTAGAAAAACTAGAAACTGAAACAAAACTATGAAAACTAGAAAAACTAGAAACTGAAACAAGACTATGAAAAGAAACACGGAATGGCTTGGAATCGCAGCTTTCGCTAGGAGAGGGATATGTGCAGAACAATACTCGGCGGTGTGTGAAAGGAAGTCCAATGCTTATAAAGCGTGTCTGATGATTGTGCTCTGTGTGTGATAGTTATCAGATGAATGTGATTGGTGCAAAAAAAAATAAGATTTTAACTTAATTAAATGTGACTAATAATTAAAATGCAAGAAAAGGTTGAGTGTATGACGTCAGTAGAGTATTTCCCAGCAATTTTGTCCAATACTATATATAAAATAAGAGTCAGTTTCATATGGTAATTAGCATGGTACGTTTGAACAATAATTATTTCAAAAACGGAAACTTTATGTTGGAAAATGGGATATAAGTGCAACAGTGCACTCTATAAAAATATTTTTGAAGTGAGTTTGCGTTTTCTCAAAAACTGTAAAGTAAAATGAATACAGTAAGAGTCAAGGTCACTGTGAACAGGAATCAATGAAAGAATGAGCAAACCTACTGTGTAAAGGAAATAATTTTATAAGTGTTTGAAAATGGGATGTGATGTAATAGTGTGAAGATGAATACTTGTGGTGAATTTGCCAATAATTTTCTCGCAAACTTTACAGTAAAAATATTTGAAAATGAACACAGTAATAGTCAGGATCACTGTGAACAGTAATCTATTGAAAGAACGAGCAAACTTACAAAGATAATATTTTTATGGGTGTTTGAAAATGGGTAATGGTGCCACTGGTGGAATGCACTTCATTTTTTGGAGTGATTTTGCTAAATTTTCTCCAAAATTATACACCAAAATACTTGAAAATGAATACAGTTATAGTAGAGTAGTCAACTGAAAAACGAGCAAACCTATAAAGAAAGACTTTTATGAGTGTTTGGATATGGTACATGATGTAAAATTGCTTAAGCGCCCCGATGCTTGGGTGAATTTATATTTAATTTTCTCCCAAACTGACTTTTAAATAAAGACGGTGATAGTCGGGGTTACTCTAAATGAATATGAATTGAAAGAATGAGCTAAGCTATAAAAGAACCCATTTATGAGTGTTGGAAAATGAGACTAGGACACATTTTGCTGTTTGGGGTGAAATTGCTTTTAGTTTTCTCCAAAACTTTACAGTAAAATACCTTGAAAATGGTAGCCAGGGTCTCTCTGAATACATATGAATTGAAACCATGAGGAAAAACACACCCGTGTCATTTTTAAATCAGTATTTCTGTGCCAAATATGCTTTCTGTGTTGCAAAGCAATCATTCTGCCAAACACTGAGACATACTGGTAAAAAGAAATAAATGTATAGCGTGAATCCGCTGTAGGACACTTTGGATAGAAGCGTCTGCTAAATGCATACAGTACATGTAAATGTAAGTCACAGTTATAATAATTTCAGTCAGGTTTCAACTCAAAAGATTTCCATTTCTGTCAACCAAACAAGCTAAACTGGTTCAGCCTGAGTCGGTCCTTTTTCACCAAACTGGCCAAACGGGTTTGCAAACGGTCTGAGTCCATTCTCTTGAAGCGGTTTCTTCTGTCAGTATAAAACAGACGCTTTACTGAAGAACACAGAGAAGCAGCAGCTCTGGACCAAGTGGATATTTCACCAATAAACACCTGAAACTAAAGGCTACTTGAGGTACGGATAAGAGCTATGTTAATAATAAGATGTTAATAATGTTTTCACAGACCAGGCTTAGTCTTAGACTAACATGTAAGTCTGAGCTGCTGACGTAGTTAATCAATTGTTTGTATCTGAATACTGGATCCGTGATTGGGTCTTAAAGTGACAGCAGCCTAAAATACACACTGCTGTCTGTATCAATTTATGTATAGCATTGAATACTAACTTACTGGTAAACCTACTTGAAAAATGCCATTTATTTTATTTGTATATTTTGTTTGTTTGCCAACATTTTATGTCATTTTCTAATTAGTTTTTACTACATTATTGATTTTACTAAATCAGTGGTCTCAAACTCAATTCTTGGAGGGCCACAGCTCTGCAGGGTTTAGGAATTGAGTTTAAGACCAATGCACCAAATAATTGCATGTTAACTTTTTACATATTAGGTGGTTAGTTTTTACTTTGCTGTTGAAATTCGAGGAGTTTGGCACCATTGATCATATACGTTATGTCAGAAAGGAGGCTCTGTTTAGACGAATGCTTGATTATTGCAGTAGTTGCATATGTATTTTAACCCCTGAAGTGTTCATCAAGCCCCATCTCTCTCTCTCTCTGTCAGATGGACGGGTCAGTCGGGCCGATGCGTGTGTTGGTGACGGGCGGCAGTGGGCTGGTGGGGCGAGCGATTGAACGGGTGGTGAAAGAGGAGGGCGGAGGGAGAGAAGGCGAAACATGGATATTCCTGTCATCCAAAGAGACCAATCTTGTGTAAGAAACACGCATCACACACAATCATTAAAGCGTGGAGCCCATTGACTGCCATTATAAGACTGATAGATTGCAATGTTTTGGGTTAAAAATCTCTGTTTGTGTTCTACTGAAGTAACAAAGTCAGCTACATCGTGGATGCCCATTTTTGGGTGAACTATCCCTTTAAAATATGCCATAACATATTGTATAACATGCACTTTATATATAATGTATATTTTACACATGCATGGTAAATATATTTAAACGTGCTGCTTCAGGAGCGCTGAAGAGACGAGAGCAGCCTTCGAGAGACATCGTCCGACGCACGTCATTCATTTGGCCGCGATGGTTGGAGGACTCTACAGAAACATGAGACAGAACCTGGACTTCTGGGTGATTATTAACATTTAGTAGCAAGGTTGGAAATATCACTGTTGAATGACTGCACTGTATATTGATTGCACGGACTTCTTGTTTTCAGAGGAATAATGTGCACATCAATGATAACGTGCTGCACACGTCTCAGGAGTTCGGCGTGGTGAAGGTCGTTTCCTGTCTGTCTACGTGTGTTTTTCCAGATAAAACCACCTACCCTATAGATGAGACTGTGGTAAAGCACACACACACACACACACACACACTAAATGGCAGATGTTCCCTCAAAGTGCTCACACCATGAGTCATGTTCCTTGATCTTTAGAAATCCATTCATCTCAAATTTCCTTAATATAATTGACACCAAGCTGTAAAAATGGCAGAAACTTTGAGATCCATTTATAATGAATTACACATTGAAGTTAGTGGATGTCTGATTGGTTTCATGAGCATGTTTGCATGAATAAACTTGTGTCTCTCTCTTTCTGTGTGTCAGATGCACAGCGGTCCCCCGCATGAGTCTAATTACGGTTATGCCTACGCCAAACGCATGATTGACGTCCACAACAGGTCAGTTTCTGCTCTCTTGGGGTCAAAGTTCACCGATTATGAGCTGTTCTTCTTTTTTTTTGGAGGGGGGGTGATTTTCATGAGAACATGTCTGGATTACTTCTGTCATCATGCTTTTGTCTGCACGGGTGTAGTTTGACAGCTGGGCTGTTGGTGCCAGATACTGGGTGTTCAGGTTTCTAGGTTTCTCATTAAACACACGACCTGTTCAAACAGTCTTGATCTTGTCCATCTGGTTACTGCTTTGTTGCTGGTCAGTAGGTGTGATTTGTTTGTGTGTGTTTGTCTGTTAGGGCGTTATTTCAGCAGTACGGTTTGAAATACACAGCCGTGATCCCCACCAACATGTTCGGACCCCATGATAACTACAACATTGAGGACGGTCACGTGATGCCGGGGCTGATCCACAAGACGTACCTGGCCAAGAGTGAGACATGTTTAACTCTCACAGTCACATTCAGAGCGTCTCACGTGTTCACAGGGTTAATGATGTGTGTGTGTGTGTTGTAGAGGAAGGTAAACCTCTGCAAGTCTGGGGTTCGGGTCGTGCTCTGCGTCAGTTCATCTATTCTCTGGATCTGGCTCGTCTGTTTCTGTGGGTTCTGAGGGAGTACGACGAGGTGGAGCCCATCATTCTCTCAGGTTCTCCAGACGTCTTTGATATCACACGTGTTTCATCACAGCTTGGGGAGACTCAGAGCTCATTGGTTGATCATGTTTCTCTTCTTCTTGGTTTCTTTGTCTAGTCGGGGAGGAGGATGAGTTGACTGTAAAGGAGGCTGTGGATGCTGTGGTTGAAGGATTCGGGTTCGAAGGGGACGTTATTGTATCCTTTCTCACGCAAACTGTGTCTGCAGATATTTTTACAGTTGATGAGTCTTTCTTCTGTGCAACACAAGATATTTTGTAGAATGCTGTTGGAGCTCCAATAAGCAAATATAAAAGTATTCCATGAATGAACTAACCCTCAAAGCATTCGTTCACAGAGTTACAGCTGAACCTTAACCAAGCGCTCTCAGTATGACACTAGTAAATCAGACGGTCAGATCAAGAAAACCGCCAATAACGCCAAACTACGCAAATACCTGCCAGACTTCAAGTTCACGCCGTTCAAACAAGGTGATCAGCAAGAGAGAATCAGCATTTATGCCATGTTTCCCATAGTATTGTGACCCCAAAACAATCTATTGAAACTTTTCTTTTTTTCAGCCGTCAAGGAGACGTGTGATTGGTTTGCCGCCAATTATGACTCCGCCCGTAAATAAAGATCTAACATCTGATTGGCTGTGAAGAGTTTGAACGCCGTTCCATGCTGGAAAAACCAAACCAAGTCTGATCAGACACTTCCTTAAATATAAGGAAGACAAAATCGTTGGACACCACCACTGAAGATCAACTTTAATGTTTTTCTCAATGTGTCGTCTCTGATTGGCCACTGTGTTCACGAAATCAACAGCTATATCTATGACTGGTTGCATTTTTTAACACTACGAAAGCATTGACGGGGTTGTTTATATGTGTATGATGTAGGAAACTGTGACAAAAACAACATTTTCGAGACTCTTCGGTACACCTCAGTTTTAAGGAGTGGAGCTGAAAGCTAAATTTGCACATGGTTTGGCTTTGAGAATATTAAAAGCAATAAACAGACGTGTAAATGGTTAAAAATGAGACTTTAAGCATTTGATCTGTGCTTTGTACTGTGTGATGTACATTTTCTTCAGTTTGTACTGGTGTGTCAATCAGGCTATTCTCTGGGTTTGTTTTCTAATGGCATGTAGCTACTGTATGTTTTTACAATACACTCGTATTTAAAACAATGATGTTTAATGTGCTTTTTCTATATGTATATATTTTTTTTAGTTTTAAGGGTCCCCACATAATGCAATTTTTTATTTATGTATTTTTTTAATTATTTATTATTATAGCTTCTGTTCGGTATAATCACATTTTGCTTAATATTTATTGAAATTAAGACTTAAGTACGGAAACAGGCTATTCAAAAATATTATTATTATTATTTTTTTTTTTAAACCATCACTAGATTTCCTGAATTCTGCCTTGTGGCTCATAGAAGAATAAAATGCAATGTTAACTAGTTTTGGGAACAACATGGACACTGGATGAATGGGATCTGGTAAAGAGGCTGAATCGTTTTTACCAAATATGTTTTTTTGTATTTGAGCGTTTTTCAGTATTTTCTATATTCTGTAATCTTAAAGGGATAGTACACCCAAAAAGCCATCCTAGTTGTGTATGACTTTCTTCTTTCAGATGAATACAATCACAGTAATATTTTAAAATGCCCTGACTCTTCCATGCTTTATAATGGCAGAGAAAAAGAAAATAAGTTCATAACCCTTAACGAGGGCCTTATGAAGTGAATCAATATGTTTGTGTAAGAAAAATATCCATATTTAAAACACAAATATGGATATTTTTCTTACACAAATGCATTGCTTCGCTCCATAAGGCCTTTATTAACCTCCTGGAGTCATGTGGAGCACTTTTTATGATGGATGGCTGCACTTTATTTGGTTTTAAAAATCTCAACCTCCATTCTCTGCCATTATAAAGCTTGGAAGAGCCAAGATATTTTAACTCTGATTGTATATTAATCTGAAAGAAGAAAGGCATATACACTGAGGATGGCTTGAGGGGTGAGTAAACCGGGGTGGTAATTTTTATTGTTGGGTGAACTCCCCCTTAAATTGATTTTGTGCCTCTTTTGGATAAACAATTTAAAGAAATGTTCACTTGCAGAACACAAGCTTCTAGAGGCACATAAGTTTGAAGTAATGAATTTAGGTAAAGAGAGTGTGTTACTTGATAACAATATTTACTTAGAAAGCCATGCTTCTAGCATTTGTAAAACCTAATTTTTCCATTTAAAAAATAAATCTCAATTACGACCTATGCTCTCAATGTCAAATGCAGAAACATTCCTTCATGCATTCATCATGACCTCCAGGTTAGATTAATGTAATGCTTTATTGGGTGTTGTTTCTGCAGTAAACTAGTAAACTAACTCCAAGAGTTCTTACTAGAACCAGGAAGTATGACCATATTAGTCCGGTCCTGTCAACACTGCACTGGCTCCCTATCCAATCAGAGCACACCTCGCTTTTCAGAGCGATGAGCTTTGTAAAGATCCACACATTTCAGAAAGACGGGCCATAGTAATAAACAAAAACAATAATGTATATGTGGAAAATACTATTTTTTGAACCTTAAACTGCATAAATGCATTTCATAATACACAAAACAACGTCATATGACCCCTTTAAACACTGTATAGATTTTAAAAAATGACTTGATATGATATCATCTACTCAAATCAGCTTCTAATTTGCTAATCTATGTTAACGCTTTATATAGAGCTAACCGTTTATACCATTATTGGGTCAAAAAGTCAGTTGATATCACTTTCTAAGTATATAGACCAGTATATTTTTATATAAGTCAGTATACATTTATTTTGGGAAATTATAAAAATGTATACTTTTATTTAGCAAGAATGCTTTAAACTGACCAAAAGTTAGGATTATAAAGGCATTTATAATGTTACAAAAAAAAAATATGTTTCAGATAAATGCTGTTCTTCTGAACTTTCTATCCATCAAAGAAACCTGAAAATTATACTTTGCTGTTTTCAACAACAACAACTTAATAATAATAATGTTTTTTGAGCAGCAAATCAGAATATTTAAATGATTTCTGAAGACCATAAGACGGGAGTAATTATGTTAAAAATTCAGCTTTGAAATCACAGAAATAAATTACATTTATAAATATATTCAAATCGAAAACAGTTATTTTAAATAGTAAAAATATTTCACAATATTACAGATTTTGCTGTACTTTGGATTAAATAAATACTTGGTGAGCACAAGATAATTATTCAAAATACATAAAAAAAATCTTACTGTTCTTACAGATTTTTTTATTTTTTTTATAAATGCACCGATTTGCATAAGGGAAAACTCTAATAAAATAAGCTTAAATTAAATTAACCCACATTTTTAAAAAATATATTATGATTGTATTTTTTATTCCATATGTTGAAATAAGAAGCTTAAAATAAAATATAAAATAAAAACAGACTGGATCATAAACTTTAATCATCAACTAATCTAATCTTGCAAGTAAAGAACTTTAATTTGTTCTGCTTAGAAAACCAAAACTGAAACCACAAAGTCTTGTGTAAACACAGTTCACTGATAAAGACATCTCTTACAATATACGAGTTAAGCATTTTGAATCTAGTGCTTTCCAGCCCCTTCTTATGACAACCTATAAAATGTTATGGAAGAGGTCTTGTGTTGTTCTGTATATTCACATGTAATCTTGACGTCAGCCGTTTGTCAAATGACTTCCTGACAAGGCAGGAAGTGGAGGTCCTCGATTTAGTACTGCTGTTTTTCCCTTTTGTACAGAACTCGAGAGCGAAAAAAAGGAAACTCCTTATTGCACTAAAGAAACACCAGAGAGGAGGTAAAGGTTTTGTCAATTTCTAAAACAGATTTACCAAACTAACACACGATCGGATGTGATCATTTCCTCGATTCAGAACCAATGAAAATGATCTTTTAAACTTAATTCGAGCTCAAAAGTAGTTCATAAAGTTAATTCATTGAGTGTTACTGTAAGTCTGCACTGTGATTTTGTTTTATGCATGATGGCCTTGTCTGACTTTTCTCATGCTTCGATTGATGAAGAAGACAGTGTATGAATCCAGTATGTGTTTGTCTGCATATTTGCCGTTTTTTGGGTCGTTATTTGTTGTGTTTTTTGGTCATATTGCACAAGCTGGCAATTTAGAGATGAGGTGTTCTTATATTGACAGGACGTGTCCGTGGTTAAACTGTTTGTTATCAGTTTCACATTGTGAGCTGAAGGAAGGAAGAGAAAGAAAAGCTGGTACTAGTAGCTGTTTCTGAGATCATATATACTGTACAAAGCCTTTCTGTGCTACTACCAAGTGAAATCTGATGCATCAATACCATTACAACTAGAAATAAATCACCATATACTGATAAATACTTGATTATTTACATTTACTCAGATGGATGGGTCAGTCGGGCCGATGCGTGTGTTGGTGACGGGCGGCAGTGGGCTGGTGGGGCGAGCGATAGAACGGGTGGTGAACGAGGGCGAACGGAGAGAAGGAGAAGAATGGATATTCCTGTCATCCAAAGATGCCAATCTTGTGTAAGAAACGATCATTAAACTATCACATAATTGCATATATAATGGTTTTCACTTGACTGAATCTGTGTTTCTCAGGATTAAGGCCAATTCACACTGCACAGACGAACGCCAACAAACACCGGCAAACTAGTGTGTTGGTGTTTTATGAACCGGTGTGTTTACCCCATTAGGGTTTGTTGGCATTGGTTGGACTGAACATGCTTATTATGTGTTTAATTAAGTCGTGGAAAGTCTGAGAAGTGTAAAATGAATTTCCAACAAACTCATGACGTAGCCACGAACCATATGCACATATTTCACTTAGAGCGTGTGTCACCTATGACCTCTTTCCTTTATTCGCCATCTTTTCAGGCAAAGAATGACATGCAAAAACATTAATAAAAGTACAATTCTAAATCCAACAACCAACGTGAGCCAAGTTGTTTGTTGGCGTTTAACTGTGTGGTGTGAATTGGCCTTTATCTAACGTTTTTCATTTTTTAATGCTTCTATTATATTGGTTCACTAGTGTTTAAAAACATTCCTGTTAAATGGAATTTACTTTACTTCAAGTGCTCTGTTTTGTACGTAAAATGATTCTGTTGTACTTTTTAAGAATAACTTAAGATCATCTGAGTGTACTCAACTGTGCTATTTTGGGACACCATGAATATCAACCAAAATGCGCTAATAAAATACTATCTCTGTATTTAAAAAACATATATATTTACCACAAACGTGCTGCTTCAGGAGCGCTGAAGAGACGAGAGCAGTCTTTGAGAAACATCGTCCAACGCACGTCATTCATTTGGCCGCGATGGTTGGAGGACTCTATAAAAACATGAGACAGAACCTGGACTTCTGGGTAATTATTAACATGAGTCTCATAAGGTTGTAAATATCACTGTTGAATGATTAAACTCTACATTAGCTGTGTTTGTTTGTTGTTTTCAGAGGAATAATTTACACATCAATGACAATGTGCTGCAAACGTCTCAGGAGTTCGGGGTGGTGAAGGTCATTTCCTGCCTGTCTACTTGTGTTTTTCCAGATAACACCACTTACCCTCTAGATGAGACCATGGTAAAGTGCTCACACACTGGCATTTTTGTATATGTGCTTGATGTTCCTTTAAATAGGGACTAGTATATAGTGAGATTATGAGGCAGTAGGATAGATACAAGGGCTTGAAATTAAAACCTGCCAAACCCACCAAATGCGGGGAAATAGTAGGGGTATATAACAGCCCATAAAAAGTCTTAAATGCCTTAAAGGTGCTGTAGGGAACTTTTGTAAGAATATATTTTTTACATATTTGTTAAACCTGTCATTATGTCCTGACAGTAGAATATGAGACAGATAATCTGTGTAAAAATCAAGCTCCTCTGGCTCCTCCCAGTGTCCTATTGCCATTTGCAGAAAGTCATGCGCTCCCGGTAAAAAACAACCAATCAGAGCTTGCGGTCCGTAACTTTGTTTGTGTTCAAAATGTAGAAAAATGAACATAATAAGCGAGTACACCATGAATCCATTTTCCAGACCGTGTTTTTAGCTTGTCCTGAATCACTAGGGTGCACCTATAATAAGTGTTTATATTCAGACTATTTTAGATTGCTTCGGGGGTACCGCGGCGGAGTAACCCAGTACCTTTGTGATTCTTCATAGACATAAACAGAGAGAAGTAGTTCCGGCTACGATGTTCTTCCGCAAGACGCAAGCAGTTCTGTTTATTAACCGCTAGAGCGTCAAAAGTTCCCTACCGCAGCTTTAATCGATACAAGAAATATCTTCTCTCCAAAAACGCATTATTTCTGCTGTTCTGAACGTAGCACCTACTGGCAGAAACTAAATGTGCATTTTCAATAAGCATGACTGCTGTTTTTGTTCAGACCAGTGCGAAAATCGACTCATATTTCTAGTACACCGCAAACACGCAGTTTTAAATATGTACCAGTGGATAGCTCAAATGCTTAGTGCATGATCCAAACCCTACATTTTTATAATTCATGACTGAAAACATTTTGTAGCATGATTTTGATCTACCATTTCCATGGTAATGCAATGTTTGATTTTAAAATGGGTTTCAAAGGATGTATTTTGAGATTTTAAGTTATAAGCCAAAGGTCAGAATAATATGTTTTTCAAACAACCTAATATGAAAGCCTGTTCTATTACACCCCCAAAACATTATCAAGACTTTGTAAAAGAGCATAATAGGACACCTTTAATAATATAAAACGTAATTGTTATTGCTAATGCTAATGTAAATGTTAAGTGGATGTTAACTTTGGAAAACCACTAGTCACAGTGGCTTGTGAGCAAAGTAGTCAATGTCAAGCCTTGGATACAATCATTCCTGAATAACAGAAAAACTGATCATCAAAAATTAGATCTCACGGATCAGGTGATTTAAAATGCGTGATATGAGAGATTGAAGATGAAGTGGATGTCTGATTGGTTTCAAGAGCATATTTGCATGAATTGTGTAAAATTCTTTGTGTCTTTCTGTGTGTCAGATGCACAACGGTGTCCCCCATGAGTCTAATTATGGTTATGCCTACGCCAAACGCATGATTGACATCCACAACAGGTCAGTTTCTGCTCTCTTGGTGTCAAAGTTCACCGATCATGAGCTGTTCTTGGTTCTATTTCATGAAAACATGTCCAGATTGCATTTCTATTATAAAATTGTGCTTAGGGTTAAAAGATGTTACTTTTTTAGAACCATTTGGGTATGTCATGTTATTTCACGAGGTGTGTGTCTGTTAGGGCGTTATTTCAGCAGTACGGTTTGAAATACACAGCCGTGATCCCCACCAACATGTTCGGACCCCATGATAACTACAACATTGAGGACGGTCACGTGATGCCGGGACTGATCCACAAGACGTACCTGGCCAAGAGTGAGACATGTTTAACTCTCACAGTCACATTCAGAGCGTCTCACGTGTTCACAGGGTTAATGATGTGTGTGTGTGTGTGTGTTGTAGAGGAAGGTAAACCTCTGCAGGTCTGGGGTTCGGGTCGTGCTCTGCGTCAGTTCATCTATTCTCTGGATCTGGCTCGTCTGTTTCTGTGGGTTCTGAGGGAGTACGACGAGGTGGAGCCCATCATTCTCTCAGGTTCTCCAGACGTCTTTGATATCACACGTGTTTCATCACAGCTTGGGGAGACTCAGAGCTCATTGGTTGATCATGTTTCTCTTCTTCTTGGTTTCTTTGTCTAGTCGGGGAGGAGGATGAGTTGACTGTAAAGGAGGCTGTGGATGCTGTGGTTGAAGGATTCGGGTTCGAAGGGGACGTTATTGTATCCTTTCACACACAAACTGTCTGGAGGTTCATCTGGCGCGCACGAACCTGCCCCTAAGTTAACTTCCAGTCTTGTGTTTGTTAAACTGTCTGGTTATGGCGCCGTCTACAAACACAGTTAAAGTTAAGTTGATGAGTAGACTGAAGTTGGACTGTGGGATGTGTTTCCCATACATTTATTTATTTATGATGCTCACAATATCAAAACTGACCGATTTTCCAAAAGGATTCATTGAAAAAACATGAGCACGTACTGCACTTTTAAAAATCAAAAACGATGCACGGGTGGGTTTTTTTTATATCACTGTATTTCTAAAGGAAGAGTATCTTTAATTAGTCTATTAAATTTGCATCTTGCATGTTATATGCCTGATAAAGCTCTTACAGCTGAACCTTAACCAAGCGCTCTCAGTATGACACTAGTAAATCAGACGGTCAGATCAAGAAAACCGCCAGTAACGCCAAACTACGCAAATACCTTCCAGACTTCAAGTTCACGCCGTTCAAACAAGGTGATCAGCAAGAGAGAATCAGCATTTATGTTTTTGCCAATATTAATAAAAAGAAGAATCTTAATAGATGCTTTTATTTTTTTTCCAGCCATCCAGGAGACTTGTGATTGGTTTGCAGCCAATTATGACTCCGCCCGTAAATAAAGATCTACACATCTGATTGGCTGTGTGGGGAGTCTGATATTTTAATACATTTTTTATCAAATGTTTAAATATTCTGTAATGTTCAAAAGCGTACTATTATTTAGCTCTCATTTCAGGTTTTAATAAAACATTTTGTTAACAAAAAATGTCCTCTTCTTTTTGCAAAACTTTTGTAATATTATGCGGTTTCCAAATCATGTTATGTCTATTTTAAGCTCTATAATAAATTGTTTTAAATAACTGTATCTACTTTTTTGACACCTTTGGACTTTGAGGTGAGAAGCTTAACTTTAAATTTTAAACATTAGGCTACTATAACAAAATCTGATTTTTAAATGAATTTAATTTCAACAATTTTAAGAAACAGTGTACTGTGTAAAATCCATTGGTTCAGTCCTGTTGGTGGCGCTATTTCAGTATCTTCATTGACAGAATTTGAAGCCAGAATAATTTTACTCAATATGATTGAGCCATTTTATTTACTGCCTCATCTGCATTACCAGTCAACTACTTTTTCTTTTTTATTAATATTTTCTACATTTTTTTAATTAATGGTAAAGTCTTTATTATAAGTCTGCAATTACACATATGTAAGTATGGGAATGATTGTAGTGAAAACTTACTGGAACATAATCAACAAATCTGCATTTGCTTTAACATTACATTAGTAACATTATAAAGTTAACATTATTTTATCATTTCACCACTGTAAAAAAAAATAAAAAATAAAATATATTAGGACTGTGTGTCTAGAAAACTAAGTTTATCTTAGTTAAGCTATAGCTTACAGTTAACAGCTAACAGTTTTATTCTATGAGAAACATAAATTAAGTGTGTTCAAATGTTTAGGAATCCATGGCTCCAGTCCAGCAGGTGTCAGTGTTTCTGCTTGAGGGTTCGTATATGTATATAAAGAAGAACACGTTCTCCATGTGACAGTTTTTATCATAGACAGTTAAAGACAGAACTTGATCTGATTAATAAGGAGCTGCTGGATCTGTATTAAACGAAGGATGAATCTATCAGAGAGTTCAGTCAAAGCTAGCGAGTCTCCAGCGCTTCAGTCTGTGAGTAACTGCTGTTTACTCTGTGATTGTACACTGTTCGCTGAACAGATGTCAGCAGCATCACATAACATCTCTATTAACGTGAAGTCTTGTTTGCTTTGAGTTCAGGATGTGTCTCAGCTGAAGATCGGGTTCATCGGAGCGGGAAACATGGCGTTTGGAATAGCGCAGGGCATCATCGCATCAGGTGCGTCAGATTACGTCACTTTAACTGTGGATGACGTCAGAGTGAATTCTGGCAACAGTCAAGATCCTGTCAGCAACACAGATAAATATCTAAATATATATATAATATGTAGTTTGTGTGTTTTTGTTGCATAAAATATTGTATTATGGAAAGAAATAACACAAGACAAACTAAATATGCAGGTACTAGAAGCAGTGTGAATTAATCTTGAAGAGTTAACTTTATTAAACCAAATGGAGGCATGTTAATTACAGTAATAATAAAATTATTTTATGTGCTTTTTACTGACGTGTTGTACTGTTTTTGTGTTATAGGGAAGGTTCCACCCAGTAATATAATTACTAGCGCTCCATCCATGAACAACCTTCCTCGCTTTCAGGTACGACATGTGACTTTATTAAAAACTGAACTCTGCAGTTCCATAAAAAGTCAAGAAATGTAATGTGTGTGTGTGTGTGTGTGTGTGTGTGTGTGTGTATATATATATATATATATATATATATATATACACACACACACACACACATGCATATGTGAAGATTTTTATAGTAATCGATTATTGTTATATTATTATATATTATTATAATATTGTATATTTAAAATAAAATAAGTAAAAATTGAATTTTAAGGATACCTAAAAATGCACATTATTTTACATTGCATTAACGTGATAATAAGATATAGAAATTAACAATTTAAAAATGGTGTTAAATCAAAAATTATGATCAAATAATTCATTGGGTCCAAATGGGTTGGTTTCCATTGCTGGAGTACAGAAAGAAACCAAGTAACGAGCTCTTTTTCTCTTGATTTTGGGGTGATGTCAAATTGTGGCCCTAATGTATCTTAATGGAATTCACCTGCTTCTTAAAGGGTTAGTTCAGCCAATGACCTCCGTTTATCTTCGGGACACAGTTTAAGATATTTTAGATTTAGTCCGAGAGCTCTCAGTCCCTCCATTGAAGCTGTGTGTACGATCTACTGTCCATTTCCAGAAAGGTAAGAAAAACATCATCAAAGTAGTCCACGTGACATCAGAGGGTCAGTTAGAATTTGTTGAAGCATTGAAAATACATTTTGGTCCAAAAATAACAAAAACAACGACTTTATTCAGCATTGTCTTCTCTTCCGTGTCTGTTGTGAGTGCGTTTAAAACAGTAATGTTGTAGTAATGTAATGCTTTTGTTGTGATGGTGTTTCTCCTTTATTCCCGGAGTGGATGAACTCGTGACTGGTTTGTGTGAATGTTTCGACAGGAGAGAGGTGTTTGTGTCACTCACTCCAATGACGAGGTTGTCGATCGCTCTCGGTTGGTCTTCCTGGCCGTCAAACCTCACCTCATCCCGAAGGTGCTGAATGGAATCTCCGGGAATGTCACTCAGGAACACATCATCGTTTCCATGGCAGCCGGAATCACTCTAGAAACACTTGAGGGGGTGTGTGTTAACTAGATAACAATCCTGATTTCCCAGAACATTCCCAGAAAGTTTGCTTTTACCAAGTAAGGTTTTTGTTGTTGTTGTTGTTTGGTTTGTAGAATCTTATTCTAACATTCTCCTAACATTAACACTTAAGTTCCCCTATCATTAATTGTTTCTTAGATATTATAGATATAAACTGTATTATACAGGCTTGTAACAACTCTGTTTTGTTTTTATTTATAGTTAAATTAATATATAATGATGAACACATCAACCATCATATGGAAGATTCGCCAGAATAAGATTTTCTTTCTTTCTTTTTTTTTTTTTTACCCAGAGTTGACATTTTTCTTCAGCATCAGATAACAGTGACAGGTTTTTAAAATGTGGAATTTATTCATAGACATTAATAAAATAATAATATTAAATCGTTATTTGGTTTAAAGTAAATATTCCTCAGTGGATTCATTTCTTACCTTGTTTCAGTCTGTAAACAAAAACTTCTCGATTATGTTTGCTGAACATGGATGCGATCTCTCCGATATTATATTTGCTTTCAGATATATTCATTATAAGCAATTATTCAATAAAGAGATCGATAAACAAATGTTAAACTGTCAGCCAGTGAAACGACATGACCGTTATTTTTTAAATATCTCGAGTGCGCGGCTTTCTGTGGAAGACAGTAGAAAGCGCGTGCTTGAGAAGCTCGCGCAGATCAGAGGCGCGCAGTTTATGACGACGAAAACAAATCCGTGAGTTTATGAATCATGCGATTTTCAAGCTACTCGTAACCCAGGCTTAATATTTTAGCGATAAAGTTTGACATACCTGAACATTATAACACGTTTTTGATCTAAATTCTATATTTTATTAAGTGCTATATTCAACTATTTTCAGAGTTTACAGGCCGTAAAACATATCGTTATATCTGCAGGTTAGTTTAACAATTTTGGTATGTTCCAAGTAATTTTTTGGAATTTATTTATTTAAAAATAATCATCCTGCAGCATTCTGAAAACGTTACTTTATGGTTGCAAAAAAAAAAGACAAATAAAAATAAAAGAACGTTTCTGGAATGTTATTATTTGATTAATTCCCCCTAAAAAAGTAACAATAATACGTATTTTTTTAAACATTCTTTATCTTACATGAGTCTAAAACTATATAATAATGAGCAAAATTATGGGAGAATTTTTTCCGGGCTAACCTAGAGTTCGATTCCCATCTCAAGGTTGGAGTGCTTTCCTGTCAGCTCTCTACTGTCCTGTCTATTAAAGGCATAAAAGCCCTATATATATATATTTTATCATAAAAAAATTCTGTTTTTGTATTTTATGTCAAACATCAGATTCCATTACTGTCTTTTTTCTTAGCTGTTGCCTGCTGGGACGCGTGTGATTCGTATAATGCCGAATCTTCCCTGCATGCTCCTGGAGGGGGCGCTGCTCCTCGCCTGCGGCTCATGTGCTGGACAGATGGATGAGACTCTGCTGAAGGCCCTGCTTGGCCCCTGTGGGTTGGTGGAGGCGGGGCCTGAACACTGGATCGACGCCCACGTGGGCTTGAGTGGCAGCGGCGTCGCATTCGTGAGTGACTTGCCTTGTCCAAATACCCACACTTGCGGTCTTTGCACCTGACGACATATATTACATATTTCCTGTATTCACGTGATGCTGAAGACCACAGGTTTGTGTCGAACTTTTCATTACTGGATTGTACACACGAGTTTACTTAGCTTTATTTTTATTTTTAATTGTTGGCATTTTAAAATCAACTTCTAAATATCTGTTCATTAGTCCCTATAACATGACAATGTAAAGCTTGTGAGATCTCGGCAAAAAATCTTACGATTTATTTCTAGAACATGATGCATGATGGGATACACTAAGCCTCGAATAGTGTTTCTTAATGTGGATTTAGTGTGCATTTAGAGCACTGCGTTTGGGACAGTCTTGCGTGCTTACTTCCTGTCGCACTCTCAAATGGCCAAAAACACAAGTGTGGTTATTTGAACAAGGCAACAGTTTCTATACAAATTACACACCACTTACATGAATGAAGTATAGAAAATTACTGTCCATGAGCGGAGGTTTTCAAACTAAGGTCTGGAAAAATTAAGATGAAAACTGTAAATAAATTCATTAGTCAACTAAATAAATCTAAATTAATGAATAAATAAAAACATTTAAATAAAATCTAACAGTACAGAACTACGGAGTAATAATGTTACATAATGCAAAAAACAAAAAAAAGAAATGATACAATTCCAAAAAAGTTGGTGCAAAACTATATGTGTGTGTACAGCATACTGTAGCATAAATTATATTGAACTGATAAACTGTAATAAATACTGCAGTATACTTTAGTTTTTAGTACAGTAAACTGTACTCTATTGTAGTATAATATACCTGTAGTTGTAACTCTTAAGTATATATTGTTTATATTTGTTTATATTGTTCTATTACCACAGCAACTATAGAATTACCACAACAAATTAATTCAAGTACTAACTATAGCATGGTTCAAAAACACTATAGTATTTACTATACATGACTGTAGTATTGTTTAATGCAGGTGTATGTGTTTGCGGAGGCACTGGCGGACGGTGCTGTTAAAATGGGGATGCCCAGCGCTCTGGCTCGACGCATCGCAGCACAGACAATACTGGTAAGTGTTTGCTCACGAAACAAGAAGACATGACAAATTACACTTTAAATTATTTAGTTTTTTGCAACCAAAACTTTTGTTGCAATGCATGTCGGCAGTTTAAAACCACATTTGTTTTGCACTTTTTTTGTAAATTGGTCAAATATTGATTGGCAGCCATAGCTTGACCATGCATCATGATGAGATTTTTTTTTAAATATTAAGTTTATATAGTTTTCATATAAATTTTAGCAAGCAAATGTTTTGTTACTATGTCTACAGTGTTTATTCATTTATTTTAAAATTTTTGTTACCAAAATGTTGTTACCTGTTTAAAACCCAGATTTTTTTTTTCATGATTAAGGATGCAATGATTCACTCAACTCATGATTCAATTTACAAATTTTTATTTTGGAAATTTAAGACAAATTCTAAATTAAATGTGTCCTTTTATTGCTGTTTGGACAAAATCCTGCAAGTTTCTTTGTGAAAATGAAATATAACTCTATAATAATATACTAATACAGCACTTGCACATCATTGCTCTTTTGTTGGTTTCGATTTGGATAAAAGTGTCTGCTTAATGACAATATTTTTATATAATTTAAATAACAAAACTAAATAGAATTTTTTTAATTAGCCCCAAGTCAAATAACACAAATAAAATAAATATCTTCTAATAAACAAAATAATGCTTTTTCTCTGCTCTTTCAATTTTTAAATGAAAGACTGAATCATGATTGTTTAGCATCGCAACCAACACATTTTAATTGATTTTCAACTGGCTTGTGTTTAATCGTTGATTTAGGTTTTAGTTTGTGATTGTGCAGCCAAATGATTGTCACCATTTCAACAGTTTAAAACCCAGATTTTTGTGTTTTTGTTATTTTGTTGTAATAAAGATTAATAGAATTTTAACAGTGTCATATAGGCATAAAATTAACCCCGTCACTATTAGGAACTAGCTAGTTTCATTCCAAATACTGGTTCCCATAAATTCAAGAGAAAATAAAGCAATAATGTTTGATAACTTTTTACAAAACTGGCTGATTACCAAAGCTTACCATTATAACTCATAATCAACTATAACTGCAGTTTGATAGAATATCCTTAAATCTGCCATGTCCGGTGTGTTTCAGGGCGCTGGCGTGTTACTGCGTGATTCCGGGAAGTTCCCCGCGGAGCTGAAGGCCGAGGTTTGCACACCGGGAGGAACCACGATTCACGGGATCCACGCGCTGGAGAAGGGAGGCTTCAGAGCCGCTACGATGGGAGCCGTAGAGGCGGCGACGGAAAGAGCCAGAGAACTCGGAAAGAAGTAGAGTTTAAATCACATTTAGAGACTTTATGATACTTGAGGGACTATTCACTTAACACCTTAAAGTCTTACTTTATGCTCCAAGCATATCCAGTACTCAGTGTTTCTGATTGTAATTATAACTGTTTGAAAGATGCTCTTAAAGTACAAATGAATGATGATTTCTTGCGTATTCTAAGGGAACTATATACATACAGACAATGAAATCCATGTTAGCTATTACATGTCTGTGTGATTTTTACAGTACTTGAAAAACCACTGGGATTCAGAAACTGATGCAACTCTTAAATGGTGACCTTTTTACATGATAAGAATGTGCTAGATGTATTCACTTTATTTTCTGCACATGAACTGTGTTTATTTTGTCCACACAGATTTAAAGGATGTGAAAAAAGCATATTAAATGTTTAATAAATTAATCTCTAATGAATTCACTTTGTTTTTGTGTGCTGTGACTTGTGCTTGTAATTTTTTAAAGCTTAATTTTATCGGACTGTGCATGCTGCAAGGAAACAAAATTTAAAAGAACTACAAAATCATTGTTTTGCAACAATACAGTAAGTGCATCTTCCAAAGTATTTTCAGCAGCAATAAGGTTTTCATCTCTCAAAATGACAAAAAAAAAAAAAAAAATAAATAAAACTGACGTTGAAAATTTTTTTTTTTTATATATATATATAACGTGTATATATGTATGTAAAACAAGATCTAAGTACGTTTTAAAGAAATGTTTGTGAATGTAAACTTTTGTATTCGTGGATAAAACATTAACATTAAAATGTAGCTACAAAATGAAGTCAAGCGTATATTTGTATAAAACACCTCTTTAATTTGGAATTAAAACAGTAAAGTCTATAATAATTTAGCTCTCGTTTCCACAAAATAGAACTGGGCCTTCCCATCATTTATTGATGACGTCATTATGCGCAGCCTTGCTGGGAAACTGACGGAATGTACCATTGACCATGTAAAAATGTGATGACAAAATATTCCTTAAACCACACTTCTGTAGCAGAGTTGGGTGTTATGTCTTCATGTGAACAACTAATAAACTGACATTAATACACATTAAGCCGCCTCATATCTGGTGATTTCAGGCGGTTTTGAGGCAGTGGTCTCCCCCGCTCGAGCTGGAATGGTTCGCGCGGCTCTCGCTCGCTCCTTCTGTTCCGTGAACGCGCATCGACCAGTAACAGCGATTCATTCAACGCCAACTAAAGCCCTTAAAGTGAGTATTTGTGTAGAAAAATGAGGTGGTTTACAGTGGCTCGTGCTTTTTTATGTATTTTCTTGGTTTAAATGAATAAATAATACTGTGCTGTAAATGTACGTGGTGTTTATCGCGCTCAAAAGCCGGTTAGACGTCTTTCGTATGTTTATTTATTAATATAAGACTAATCAATACGTGATCGATGCACGACGGAAAGCTCATGCTTTTATTACAGTCACTGTCATAATGAAAACACGTTTATTTTTATATAAATATCCAGTGTGATGTTTGATGGGCCTGACACCATGTGCAGGAAGTCCAGATTTTCATGGATAATGACGCATTCTCACGTTCAATCGGATGATCTTTTAGTTAAACGGAGATTTATACAGATTTATTGATTTTATTGCCTCTATATAAAGCCTGTTTCTTTTCTGAATCAACAAAATTAGTCATTAGGCTAAAAAATACTCCTTTGTCTGATTGCACTTCTGATCTTGACCATCACATGGTCACTAGAAACTATCATCTAAAAATGATGGTAATACTGATACTTATAATATTGAATTATTTTCAGTCACATTAACTTGATTGGTAAATTATCATGTAAGTTAAGTGATCTTAATCATAAAATTTTGTTTAATGATGTTAGACTAACAAAGAGATAACATAGAAGTACTATTGTGCACATGGCGCCATGATAATACCATATTTTTTGGACATTTACTATGATAATCATTCAAAACCATAGTATTGCTATCAGATATTATCACTGTACCATGTTTTCACCACGATGCATCTTTGTGTGTATACATGTATAAGTAAAGTCCTCTCATTCTGTGATTCAATATAAACATAAATACTTTTCTTAATTGCACTTTATGGTTTATTGCTTGCCTTGGTTTGGATGAGAAGAACGTTCAGCTACATACTGTTTGTTTGATCGCTTTTTGTGTTTGCTGAAGGTGAGTTTGGACATGTTTATGTTGTTTGACCCATCATGGATTTGTGTCTGTTTTGTCCATTCTGAATTTGATTTTCTTTTCTCCAACGCACTTTCAGTTTGTGCTTTATTAGTTTTCTTCTCCACGTCATTGTAAAGTGCAATGTATTCAATGTTTAAATATAATGCAACCATAGAATGTTTTGCGTGTTATTGTGTCTGTCTTTAAAGCTGAAGTGTGTAAATTCTACTAAACTGAGGATATGTTTGCATGACAACGATGTACTAAAAACGGGAAGGTTTTTCCTTTGCGTTTTTTAAAGATTTTGCGTACAGACTACAACATTGTCAAAATGATCCCACCATGTTCTCATAGATCCACCTAAATGACTATAAACACTGTATTACGTGTAATAGGCCAGTAGTTGGCGATGTCACATTGAAAAGAAATCATTACATTGCCATTTTCACAAATTTGCATTTACATAGACACAAAAACAATATCGTTTTTGAAAGCTTGCACATTGAAACTCATTTGTTTATGATTTCAGCTCCACAAAATGCTCTTGCCATAAACAATAAATCGAATAATGATTGTCTCCAAACAGGTTTCTCAATATAGAAACTTATTTATTTCCACCAATTCAGATTAATTAGAATCACAGTAGCAAATGAGTAATTGTGAGATGTAAAATTAATTCTGTTGTGTGTTCTAAATTTGTTATTGCGAATTTTATAACTTGTTCATGTAAGGAGAAAGTCTGGATTGTGAGAAAAAGCTTCAGTTACATTTGTAACATTTTTATTAGGTGACAGAAATACATACAAATTCCTGTTTTATTAAGCTATTTCGTTTTTTGTTAAATGCTAACCATATTATTTAGACTATGAATATAGTATGCTAAAAAGCTCTTTGAAAAGTCTCTAATTTAATTTTTTTGTAACAAATCCGTCTTAAGTATTGCATTTTTAAATAAACATTATTTTTCAGCATCTTGCACCACTTTTAAGTTTCCGCGGCAATGTAATCGTTAACTTATTTAACTTGGCATAATTTCCGCTTAAACAAATAATTGATTTATATTTTGCAACATAGTTTACTAGGGTTGCTCGCAAATGGGGTACATTTCCGGAAACTTTCCAAAAATCCCTGAAATATTCCCAAAAATCTTTCAAGTTTCCAAAATCTTTGGAATGTTTCCGAAATTTATTTAAAATTTTCCAACTTTTTGCAACCCTACAGTTTACACACTTCATGTTTTATGTTACCCTACTGCTGTGTGAATAATTCTCCATTCCCTGTCACTCTCCCTTTCCTCTTTTTTGTCTATTTATTAATCCTCTTCTACCTCTGTATTTCTGGACACAAGAAAATGCGCAACAGAAAACATAGGAGTTCTTCTTCGAATAAGTCCAGTTCCTCTGAACGGCAGCCGGACCGAACCAACGCAGGTTCTAAGGGGTGTTTGTCCAGAGCGACGCTGGAGGGTTTGCGATCGGAGTGTACGACGGTGTGGTTCGACCGCGTCGCGTACGAAAGTGCGGAGAGTCTTTACTACGTACGACTATTGCAGCAGCAAAATGGCACGACCGCTCCTGCGAGTTCTCTCGCAAGAAACAAGCAAGAAACCTGCCGGCATGGAGAGCAAGAGGCGTGTCACCATGTCGTTCAAACTGTGTGGGTGAATAAACCCAACTTTGACCGATCCGAGAGCAAGTTTGTGGGCCTTGTTCCCAACCAACCGAGATCTCTCCAACTGCAGCCGACCAACTGCGACGAAGGCTACCAATCGCAAACCCCGACTCCGCCCACACCGGCTTCCAGACCAATCAACGGCCTCCCTTCCTTGCCAGCGCCTCCAATGGGGGTGTGGCTACAGAAACCTCTTTTTGATAAAGCCGAGGTGACTTTCTATCAGAACCTGTACGGCCGGAGCTCTCCACCGAGAAACCCCGAAACCGGCAGCGATAAGTCCAACCCCAAACGGCGAAATAACACGCAAAAAAAGCCTGTGGTTTGCGATCGCCAGGAATCAAACAACATCACCACCAATCAGAAGGCGGCTCACTGCTATTTCCTGCATGCTGACAGCGAGAGGGTGTGGCTAGATCGCGGTTGCTATATGGAGGCGGAGACTCGTTTCCATGAAGGAGCTGCGGCGAGATCCAAAACAACTATAAACCATTCTAGCCAGAAGCAGAAGTATGACTCAATACTCGAGAAAATACACTCTCCTCACACACTGACGCTGTAGATAATTAGTTCGTTCACCACCGAATTACAGTTCTGTCATTTAAACTCCAAACCTGCATTACTTCTGTTTCTTGAACCTCCTACGAATCGCAGTCTTAAGTGTTTTATTGTGAACAGTGAGTCACACAGGTTTGGAAAGGCGCAAAGGTCAGTAAATGACAGAATTGGTTAATTATCACTTTAAAACGACATTTTACTCTTAGGAAATCATCAGTCTCATCCATTGCATTCACATGCAAAGCAAACTCTTAAACTTTTTTCTATTTCTTTCGTGCACCATCTTCATGTCATCATCATCGCACATTTTTCTCATGCCATTCTTTTTCGTATTTCTTTGGTCTCTTTTTACACGTTCATTCTTGCTTTGTTCGTCCGTTGTGTTGGCTTGGAAGAGTTATCTGTCTGAATTCAGTTTTGTATCATTTTGGGTTTCTTCATTGTTTAGTTGATGTCATTTTTGTTGTTGTTATTTTTGCATGGTTGCATTAACATATGTATATCATTTGTAGTATTATGTCCATGCACCAGTTTTGGGGAGTAACATATTTTAATATCACTTGGATACTAACACAGTTTTTATTAATTTAGAATTTATTTATTGTATTTTAATTTTCAAATGTTAAAGCTTTTATTTGTATTTTTTTCATTTGAGTAATTTTGTGTTTTTCCTAATATTTTTTTTTCTTATGTCCATGTTTGAGTAATTTATTTATGAATTTTTTTGTACATCAAGTGACTAAAATAAAATGAGCAGTGTTATTTTAGGAGGTATCTGAAATAATATAATGATCCAAATTAATAATAAAAATAAAATTCATAGTGTTGGTAAATACAAATCTTAAAATAACTATTATTTAAAGGTAAAATTGTAAAATAATATAATTTACAGTAAAATTGTTTTAAATAAGCTTATTTTTATTTTCATTTTTAAAATGATAAACCATTGTTTTGGCAGATTTTTTTTTTTCATTTGAAATTAATTATTATTATTTAATTTTTTTTGTCCATATAGTTTTTATTCTTTTTTTAATTCATTGCACTTTTATTATTTTATTTTGATATTTTATTACACCAAGTTACATTGAATGAAAATGAGAAATAACTAAAATAAGTAAATTTTATTTCAACTAACAATTAAATTTTTTACTTATTTTATCATATATTTATAACCATTAGCATATAAATTGACTCCCCAGTACTGCTGTGCACCGTAGTTTGAAACATTCTTTCATTTTCATCAAGGAACAAACAGAGAGTAAACCATATCCAGACGTTTATCAGTTGACTGAAGGTGTTTGTTTATTGAGGTTGTTACACGTCTCCTGTGTGTTTTACAGGATGACTGCAGCACAGTGTTTAGCGCAGGAGAGGATCTGGTTCGATAAGCCACGCTACGATGAAGCGGAACGGCAATTTTATGAGCGGATGAATGGTCCCACGCAGCCCAAACAAGTAATGACTACAGCAGCAGTATTTACCGCATGTGTGCTAATACTACTGTCTAAACCCTGTCTCTCGTCTCAGGACACTGGAGCCAACAGCATCCTTCAGGACATCGCAAGAGCACGAGAAAACATCCAGAAATCTCTCGCTGGGGTGAGTCAAGCAAAAAACCCTAGCATTACTCTTTGACATGTACAGTCTAGCTCGCTTCTAGGACTCCACGATTTCTGGAATAAAAATCTGATTGCCTTGTATTTATTATGATTTTATTTTTTGAAAAGCTACAGCTTTGAAGGGTTTGTACAATTAAAAAAAAAAAAATTAATAAAAAACTATATATATATATATATATATATATATATATATATATATATATATATATATATATATATATATAAAATAGCAATGTTGTGGTTGTTACAAAATGTAAAATATTGGGGGAAAAAACTCAGAAATTGAGAAAAATAATAAAGTACAACTGTAAAATTACAAGGGGAAAAAATGGCTGTGTAGAAATATAGCAATGTCGTTATTGGTAGTTTCTAAATTAAAAAAAAATATTAAAATTAAAAATATCTTCACAAAGAGTTAATGATTACATATCAGTAATTATTATTATTATTATTAATATAATTTTTATTGTTGCTGTTGTTATTACGAAGTAAAACTATTAAAATAAGCAATATAACTATTGTAATTCAGTGTAAAACAAAAATTGAGCGTTTAAGAAAACATAATAAAAATAATAAATTTTTACCATACAAAAGCTGTGCAGTTAGAATACAGATTCTGTCCGTCTTAAATTTTTATTTTCATGTTTTCGAACCATTAATCTTTTAGTTTTAAAGGTTTTTGTTTTCTTCACGCCAGCCAGTTTATTAATGTTTTTATTTTAATGAATCGTGCAGCTGTACTCTTGTTCTTAAGTCATCTACACGGGCAGAAGGCGTTGTTAGTGTGTCTCTGATTTGCCAGTCCAGCTTATATCTCCTAAAGCATCTGTTCTCTTCCTTCATCTGCACTTTCCTCATAAATGATCTCTCCTGTAGCTGAAGACTACCTTGCAGCCAAGTAGAGGCTCCGCCCCTAAAATATCAAACCCCTCCCACCGCTCGTCTCCTGTAAGTGTGTGTGTGTCGCACACTAAAGCAGCTCACGCTCGAGTCGGTCAACGCGTGGTCAGTGTGCATGCTTGCGTGCATGTTGTAGAAAGTTTCAGAAGAAATCTGTGATGCATGCATTTAGTTGTTAATATTTCTGTTGTGAAACGAGATCATAAACGAGAGCAAGCTTTGTTGTGAGGTTTGTAACAGTGCTATTTTAGTGTCATAGCAATTTAAGTTAAATATATTTTTTTTTTCATTTTATTAATCTTTTATTGATTTTAATACACATTAAACTTAAAATGATACTGAAATCATTTTTTTTCTTTTCAATTACTGTTAAACAGCTAATGAGTTTAACCGGTTTGTTTATTCACTCTGAAATATTTTTGATTGTTTTTTTAAATTGTAAAATTTTTATCTAATTTAAATAATCATCAAAAATAAGAACAAGACTATTTATTTATCTTAACTTTTTACTTTCTGATGTATACACACCAGTAGTTCTAAACTGGAAATCATGAGTAAATTAATTAAACTAATAATCTAATTAATTTAATCCTAAATAATAAAAATCTAAATAAATAATTAAAAACCCAATAAAAATAAAACCAATAATTACTAAAATCATAGAAATGTCAAATCAAAATAAAAACAAGCACAAGAAAACACTTAAAAATAGCTCAAATATTGCTTATCTGCATGTCATGTGACCAATAAACAACATCAGAGAACCATAAACATGCGAATGTGTTAAAAAATGTAAACCATGCATCAGTATACCAATACATGGTTATAAACAGTAATATTTGCCTAGAAATCTACAGGAAGATCCGGGATAATTTTATTGAGGGTGCAAATGAATTACATAATTTTTAAAGCAGTTTTTAATCATGATTACTCTTACTGAACCAACTTCAAAACATGTCAAAAAGTTGCATGCTCTGACAAAATGCTAAATGTTGTGTGTCGTGTGGTTCATTAAAATAGTGAAGCAGTCAATGTAGTAACAGACTGTAGTGGTGTGTTTGGATCGTGTGTGTAGTATGTAGTTGTTAGAAGATCTGATTCTCTCACTGGGTGGATGTGTATCAGAGCAGGGGCTGATGGGAACTCGTGTGTGTGTGTGTGTGTGTGTGTGTGTGTTTAGAGCGGCGGAGGCAGCGCTGCTGATTACGGGGAGCTCGCTGCACGCATGAAGGACCTGGAGCTGGAGAACCAGAGTCTACACAAAGGTGTGTTTAACAGATTCTCATAGCTTTGCGTTTTCACTTGTGCCAGGATGGAAAACCAGAAATAATTCAACAAACAAAATCCGGATTCTGATTCCACTTTTGGTCATTTTGAGAAAGAAAGAAAGAAAGAAAGAAAGAACAACGTTTGAAAAGCATTCTTTAGCCTCGAAAGACTAGATAGCTATTCAATATTCAGATTTTAACAGAACTGTACTAATCCAATTAGTAAAATTATTTACATTTGTATACATACAGTGTAGTGTTTATATACTATTATAGGTTTTGATAGTATTTTGAATTTGCTTTTCTGTTTTCATTTTATTTTTAGTTTAATATTTAGTAATTTTACTGTGCTCATTTATACCATTTCATTTGTATTATTGTCTTTTTATCGTTTTATTGCTATTATTGTTATTATTTATATAATATTATATTTTATAGTTTTTTGAATGAACATTTTTCACTTTTCAATGTAATTTTATTTCACTATTTTTTTTGTTTTACTTATATAAAAGTTATTGTTATTGCTATTATTGTTTATTTATATACTATCATAGTTTTATTTTCAGTTTCCAATTTAATTTAATTTTTTTTTTAAGTTTATTTAAAAAAAATATAATGTTTTTTTACTTTTAGTAAAAGTAATTTTATTTAGTTAAATTTTTTAATTAATTATATTAATTTATTTGTTAATTTTAGTGCTTCAATCTTAATTACATTTACAGATATCTCTTTTTTTATCAGATTTTGAAATACTTTTTTTATATTTAATGATAATAATTTAACAAATTATTAAAAAAATCTTGGATTTAGTTGTAGCAAACCTCATATAAAAAAATTAAATCTAATATTAACTTGGACATCCGGAGGTGGAAAAATAACAGCATAATCATCATTAAAACTGATGATTGATGTCATAATACTGACATATGAGCTGTCATTTATTTACATCTTGGCAAATTTTCTGCAAGCACTTCCTTAATTGCTCTGGTTGTGTGTGTCAGTGGTGCAGGATCTGCGTTCTGCTCTCAGTAAGGTGGAGAGTCGTGTGTCAGCGCTGGAGAAGCGGACAACAGCACCAACCGTAAACGGCACCACTCCCGCCGTGCCTCAGAAAGCCCCGCCCACTCCGGCGAAACAGGAGGAAGAGGAGGATGAGGATGACATTGATCTGTTCGGAAGCGATGCAGAGGAGGACGAGGAGGCCGAGAGACTGAAAGAGCAGCGGCTGCAGGAATACGCCGCCAGAAAGGCCAAAAAACCTGCCCTAATCGCTAAATCATCCATCCTGTTAGACGTCAAACCGGTAGGGAACTCACATGTCGTGTTTTTTTTTTATCATTTGTTGAATTTTGTTTTTCCCCCAAATAAACAGGCAACCATCCTGAATACATAGTAACTGCATAGCATCCATGTAGAAACAACTTAACAGCTACCTGGAACACCCTAACAACCGCATAACAACTACAGAGAAACGATCTAACCGCTAACTAGAACAACCTAGCAACCGCATAACAACTACAGAGAAACGATCTAACCGCTAACTAGAACAACCTAGCAACCGCATAACAACTACAGAGAAACGATCTAACCGCTAACTTGAACAACCTAGCAACCGCATAACAACTACAGAGAAACGATCTAACCGCTAACTAGAATAACCTAGCAACCGCATAACAACTACAGAGAAACGATCTAACCGCTAACTTGAACAACCTAGCAACCGCATAACAACTACAGAGAAACGATCTAACCGTTAACTAGAACAACCTAGCAACCGCATAACAACTACAGAGAAACGATCTAACCGCTAACTAGAACAACCTAGCAACCGCATAACAACTACAGAGAAACGATCTAACCGCTAACTAGAACAACCTAGCAACCGCATAACAACTACAGAGAAACTATCTAACCGCTAACTAGAACAACCTAGCAACCGCATAACAACTACAGAGAAACGATCTAACCGCTAACTAGAACAACCTAGCAACCGCATAACAACTACAGAGAAACGATCTAACCGTTAACTAGAACAACCTAGCAACCGCATAACAACTACAGAGAAACGATCTAACCGCTAACTAGAACAACCTAGCAACCGCATAACAACTACAGAGAAACGATCTAACCGCTAACTAGAACAACCTAGCAACCGCATAACAACTACAGAGAAACGATCTAACCGCTAACTAGAACAACCTAGCAACCGCATAACAACTACAGAGAAACGATCTAACCGCTAACTAGAACAACCTAGCAACCGCATAACAACTACAGAGAAACGATCTAACCGGTAACTTGAACAACCTAGCAACCGCATAACAACTACAGAGAAACGATCTAACCGCTAACTAGAACAACCTAGCAACCGCATAACAACTACAGAGAAACGATCTAACCGCTAACTAGAACAACCTAGCAACCGCATAACAACTACAGAGAAACGATCTAACCGCTAACTAGAACAACCTAGCAACCGCATAACAACTACAGAGAAACGATCTAACCGCTAACTAGAACAACCTAGCAACCGCATAACAACTACAGAGAAACGATCTAACCGCTAACTAGAACAACCTAGCAACCGCATAACAACTACAGAGAAACGATCTAACCGCTAACTAGAACAACCTAGCAACCGCATAACAACTACAGAGAAACGATCTAACCGCTAACTAGAACAACCTAGCAACCGCATAACAACTACAGAGAAACGATCTAACGGCTAACTAGAGTAACCTAGCAACCGCATAACAACTACAGAGAAACGATCTAACGGCTAACTAGAATAACCTAGCAACCGCATAACAACTACAGAGAAACGATCTAACGGCTAACTAGAATAACCTAGCAACCGCATAACAACTACAGAGAAACGATCTAACGGCTAACTAGAATAACCTAGCAACCGCATAACAACTACAGAGAAACGATCTAACCGCTAACTAGAATAACCTAGCAACCGCATAACAACTACAGAGAAACGATCTAACCGCTAACTAGAATAACCTAGCAACCGCATAACAACTACAGAGAAACGATCTAACCGCTAACTAGAATAACCTAGCAACCGCATAACAACTACAGAGAAACGATCTAACGGCTAACTAGAATAACCTAGCAACCGCATAACAACTACAGAGAAACGATCTAACGGCTAACTAGAATAACCTAGCAACCGCATAACAACTACAGAGAAACGATCTAACCGCTAACTAGAACAACCTAGCAACCGCATAACAACTACAGAGAAACGATCTAACCGCTAACTAGAACAACCTAGCAACCGCATAACAACTACAGAGAAACGATCTAACCGCTAACTAGAACAACCTAGCAACCGCATAACAACTACAGAGAAACGATCTAACCGCTAACTAGAATAACCTAGCAACCGCATAACAACTACAGAGAAACGATCTAACCGCTAACTAGAACAATCTAGCAACCGCATAACAACTACAGAGAAACGATCTAACCGCTAACTAGAACAACCTAGCAACCGCATAACAACTACAGAGAAACGATCTAACCGCTAACTAGAACAACCTAGCAACCGCATAACAACTACAGAGAAACGATCTAACCGTTAACTAGAATAACCTAGCAACCGCATAACAACTACAGAGAAACGATCTAACCGCTAACTAGAACAACCTAGCAACCGCATAACAACTACAGAGAAACGATCTAACCGCTAACTAGAACAACCTAGCAACCGCATAACAACTACAGAGAAACGATCTAACCGCTAACTTGAACAACCTAGCAACCGCATAACAACTACAGAGAAACGATCTAACCGCTAACTAGAATAACCTAGCAACCGCATAACAACTACAGAGAAACGATCTAACCGCTAACTAGAACAACCTAGCAACCGCATAACAACTACAGAGAAACGATCTAACGGCTAACTAGAATAACCTAGCAACCGCATAACAACTACAGAGAAACGATCTAACGGCTAACTAGAATAACCTAGCAACCGCATAACAACTACAGAGAAACGATCTAACCGTTAACTAGAATAACCTAGCAACCGCATAACAACTACAGAGAAACGATCTAACGGCTAACTAGAATAACCTAGCAACCGCATAACAACTACAGAGAAACGATCTAACCGCTAACTAGAACAACCTAGCAACCGCATAACAACTACAGAGAAACGATCTAACCGCTAACTAGAACAACCTAGCAACCGCATAACAACTACAGAGAAACGATCTAACGGCTAACTAGAACAACCTAGCAACCGCATAACAACTACAGAGAAACGATCTAACGGCTAACTAGAATAACCTAGCAACCGCATAACAACTACAGAGAAACGATCTAACCGCTAACTAGAACAACCTAGCAACCGCATAACAACTACAGAGAAACGATCTAACCGCTAACTAGAACAACCTAGCAACCGCATAACAACTACAGAGAAACGATCTAACCGCTAACTAGAACAACCTAGCAACCGCATAACAACTACAGAGAAACGATCTAACCGTTAACTAGAACAACCTAGCAACCGCATAACAACTACAGAGAAACGATCTAACCGCTAACTAGAACAATCTAGCAACCGCATAACAACTACAGAGAAACGATCTAACCGCTAACTAGAACAACCTAGCAACCGCATAACAACTACAGAGAAACGATCTAACCGCTAACTAGAACAACCTAGCAACCGCATAACAACTACAGAGAAACGATCTAACCGCTAACTAGAACAACCTAGCAACCGCATAACAACTACAGAGAAACGATCTAACCGCTAACTAGAACAACCTAGCAACCGCATAACAACTACAGAGAAACGATCTAACCGCTAACTAGAACAACCTAGCAACCGCATAACAACTACAGAGAAACGATCTAACCGCTAACTAGAACAACCTAGCAACCGCATAACAACTACAGAGAAACGATCTAACGGCTAACTAGAGTAACCTAGCAACCGCATAACAACTACAGAGAAACGATCTAACGGCTAACTAGAATAACCTAGCAACCGCATAACAACTACAGAGAAACGATCTAACGGCTAACTAGAATAACCTAGCAACCGCATAACAACTACAGAGAAACGATCTAACGGCTAACTAGAATAACCTAGCAACCGCATAACAACTACAGAGAAACGATCTAACCGCTAACTAGAATAACCTAGCAACCGCATAACAACTACAGAGAAACGATCTAACCGCTAACTAGAATAACCTAGCAACCGCATAACAACTACAGAGAAACGATCTAACGGCTAACTAGAATAACCTAGCAACCGCATAACAACTACAGAGAAACGATCTAACGGCTAACTAGAATAACCTAGCAACCGCATAACAACTACAGAGAAACGATCTAACCGCTAACTAGAACAACCTAGCAACCGCATAACAACTACAGAGAAACGATCTAACCGCTAACTAGAACAACCTAGCAACCGCATAACAACTACAGAGAAACGATCTAACCGCTAACTAGAACAACCTAGCAACCGCATAACAACTACAGAGAAACGATCTAACCGCTAACTAGAATAACCTAGCAACCGCATAACAACTACAGAGAAACGATCTAACCGCTAACTAGAACAATCTAGCAACCGCATAACAACTACAGAGAAACGATCTAACCGCTAACTAGAACAACCTAGCAACCGCATAACAACTACAGAGAAACGATCTAACCGCTAACTAGAACAACCTAGCAACCGCATAACAACTACAGAGAAACGATCTAACGGCTAACTAGAATAACCTAGCAACCGCATAACAACTACAGAGAAACGATCTAACCGTTAACTAGAATAACCTAGCAACCGCATAACAACTACAGAGAAACGATCTAACGGCTAACTAGAACAACCTAGCAACCGCATAACAACTACAGAGAAACGATCTAACGGCTAACTAGAATAACCTAGCAACCGCATAACAACTACAGAGAAACGATCTAACGGCTAACTAGAATAACCTAGCAACCGCATAACAACTACAGAGAAACGATCTAACCGTTAACTAGAATAACCTAGCAACCGCATAACAACTACAGAGAAACGATCTAACCGCTAACTAGAACAACCTAGCAACCGCATAACAACTACAGAGAAACGATCTAACCGCTAACTAGAACAACCTAGCAACCGCATAACAACTACAGAGAAACGATCTAACCGCTAACTTGAACAACCTAGCAACCGCATAACAACTACAGAGAAACGATCTAACGGCTAACTAGAATAACCTAGCAACTTCCAAAATATCCTGTCTGCCACCTAACAACCACCCAAAACTTGTAGCAATGCCCAAACAACCAATCAGAACATCTTAGCAATTACCTAGCAAACTAGCAAAAAAGAACACCGTAGCAACCTCTAAGCATCCATTCATAATACCCTAGCAACCACATGAAAGTCTGTCCATATGTCTGATAGACTGAATTATCTTTAAACGTTTAGGCCATGCTTCTCAAGGTTTTTAAACAGTGTTTTTCCTGGCGTTCGCAGTGGGACGACGAGACGGACATGGCCAAGCTGGAGGAGTGTGTGCGATCGGTGCAGGTGGACGGGTTGCTGTGGGGAGCCTCCAAACTGGTTCCTGTGGGTTACGGCATCAAGAAACTCCAGATCAACTGCGTGGTGGAGGACGACAAGGTGGGAACAGACTTCCTGGAGGAGGAGATCACCAAGTTTGAGGACTACGTGAGTAACGTCTCTATTAACTGCGCGCTTTACTGTGCGTTCACACCAGACTAGCGAGAATAAATTGCGCGTAGTTGGACGCTTGAACAGTTTATTCGCTTCATTCGCGCGTGAAATTAACTTGACAACAGACGTAAACTCGCATCCTGGGAGGGGCTTCTGCCAGTTGAGTTCACGCAGCATTGTAATTTCAACCACCATTTATTCGGATAATTTCCAAATCAAATTTTCAAGCAGTTCTACTCGGCTTGTCCTTCTGACATCTGCCGCGAACTCTGATGTCTCTCTAGTGGTTCAACATAAATAATATTTTGTTTTGCGTAAATCGTAAATCTAATGTGTTTGTCTTTATTCAATTAATCTATTTCTTTAGTTTGTTTCGTTTGTTCAAAAGTATGAAGAAGTATCATACAGCTACCAGTATGCACATACAGCGATAAGTTTGTCCTCCATTGTTGTTTCGGATTTTCCCTCTGCTCGCTACATCGTAATCACATCACTACTAGAGCGAGCTCCTGATTGGTTAACACGGCGCCAAAGATCACCATTCCGGCGAATCACGCATTTCGCGCCACATCAGTTGCGCAAAACGTGCCGCAGGATGTCTATTCGCGTCTTTGCATTCACTTAACATGTAAATCACTCGCGCTTTATGCTTCATTCGCGGTTGGTGTGAACGCACCATTATCCTTCAAGTGTCACCCAAAACTTGACGTGTTTTTGTGTTGCAGGTTCAGAGTATGGATGTTGCGGCATTCAACAAGATCTAACACACACATAAACACTCGCATGAAACTGGATGAATATCCGTTAATAAAAGAGCTCAGATGTTTTTGTTTGCCTTGGTCTCTTGTCTTTTATAGTCACCACATCTCTTTAAAGATGTTGATGATTTAAGAGAAGTACAGTCGACATAAACACAGTTTAAGAGTGCTTTTGTGATCCCGGGATCCATTGCTGCTGTTTTTGGCGAGCCACACAGGAGGTAAAACCCCTGTTAACGTTTAATTTAGATATTTGCATGCTTTTTGTCAAATTTTAATACAGAATTTGTTTGCATGCAAATTTGTTTGCTTGCAAATGGATCCGTTTCCTTCTGTGAGAAGTTATAGATGTAGATATTTGATGGACAAATATTCAGATACACATTTGATGGTTAGATATTCAGATGTATATTTAATAGATTTGTGTTTAGATATTCAGATAGATCAGATGATATTCAAATAGGTTTTTGGTCGATAGATATGCAGATGGATACAGTATATACTCAGATAGCAATTTAGAAAACATTTTTCATTGTATTTACATATAAGTGGTAGAAAGAACATTTAAACAATATAAAACCGAATTTAGATTTAGGATTATTTTTCCTTGTAAACTCCTTTTACATCAGCACATTATACTTTTGTTATTGTTGTACAATATAAAAGTGTGTTCTCGGTTGAGTCTGTGTTTTTTCAAAACAAAACAAATTTTTGCATTTTAACTCTGTGGAATATTTAAGATTTATATTATTTAGCAATTTAACTTAATACAATTTGTAGGCCTATAAAAGCATAATGAAATAAAATAACTGTGTAAACTAATAAGAGTGTAGAAATGCCCCAGTAATTTTCGCAATATATATTTACCCAAAATTTTTAGGACAACGCCTTTCTAATGAGCAGGTTTGACTACTTTAGTAATTTCCATGAGTACAGATCTTAATGTTTAAGGATATAATGATATTCCAGGGAATTGTGTGCCTCTAATTTTAATTTCCCATTCACTTCCATAGTATTTTGTTTTCTGTGGAAGTCGAAGGGAAGCACCAATTGTTTGATTACCAGCAATCTTCAATAAGGTTATTTATTTATTTTATGCTGAACATCAGAAAGCCACTCATACAGGTTTGGAACGACATGAGGGTGAGTAAATGATTCTGAAATTTAATTTTCTTTTTGGGTGAACTATCCCTTTAAGACAAAAACTGTCCTAGAATATCATCGTATGCTTAAACGTTAACTTTATGGAAAAGACTAAAGTAGTCAAACCTACTCATTAGAAGGGGGGTGTCTTAATTCTGGAAATATATCCTAGTGTGTGTGTGTGTGTGTGTGTGTTTGTGTGTGTTTATGAAGAGTTCATGCAAAAACGGATAACTGCGTTTTAACAATTTTGACAATTGCATTCCAATTAATCTCATTCAAACTGCAGTTGGGTTATTTTTTTTAAGCAAAAATAACTTTAGAATACAGCTAACTAACACAAAACACGATAAAAAAGATGTTGATAATAATAAAATATATGACTTTTTAAAATAAAAATAAAAACAGTTTTTGCCAATAAACTCTATTTCAGCTTGCATTTAAATTTGCTTTTATTTTTTCCCCAGTTTCTTTATATTTTTACATTTCTGTATGTGTATTCCAGTTTGCATGTGACTTTGAGTCCGCTTGTGTTGCACGGTTCAGCGTGAGTCAGCTCGGATCCGTAGACAGGTGAAGTGCTCCGGTTCAGCGCCGGTGATGATGTCACAGCGGCACGGACATCGGTGTCGTTTTCCCCGGTGTTTACTGCATCTACATGCGAGTGTCACGCGATCTCCCGGGTGTTACGCGTGAGTTTCGCTATCCGCCGCATCGGTGCAGACGCTCCGTGCTGAACACGTCATCCCGGTTAGTAACGGTAGTAGGATTCCACGCGCTCTGGATGCTTCCGTTCATCCGCGCGCTGCTGCTGCATCAGGGCGGGATGCGATTTACTGTCTGCGCGCTTCTACCTCGCGTGTGTCGTGTCGGTTGATCCGTTAACGGAGTGAGTCTGCGTCTGTCTCTACCGTGACTGTGCCTTGCCGTTACCGGGGACTGCACCGGGGGTCCCGCGGCTCGGATGGCGGCGGCACCGGAGGATGAGGACCGGCGGCCCATCAGAAGAGCTCGATCCAAGAGCGACACACCGTACCTGACTGAAACCAGGCTGTCCTACACACTACAGACAGGTGCGTGTGTGTGTGTGTGTGTGTGTGTGCGTTCACTGCTGTACTTCTGTCGTTTATACCATGGTACTGAATGATTATTGGATGGCAGCAGCATGGTACTCCAAACAAGGAATACCGTGATATTACACTAGTACCCTACCAAATATCTAAACACGTGCTTTATAATATCAGTGTCCAAAATATAATATAATATTAAGACAGTAGTTATTGGTATATGTATTTTGATATGGTACTAAATGATTAGCTGCATCATATGCACATACAAAAAAATGCTCTTCATATGGAAAGAATAAAACATTTTCCATTATACATTTAATGATACTCTGAATACCATGGTATATGCACTTTAATAAAGTAAACACACATGTGGCATTATACTTACATAGCACTCCAAGCTACTTCAAAAAAAAAACATGGTGATTTGACATGTACCATATTATTTAGAGTATTTACTCTACAAAGAGTTACAGTATTACTATGGTAAATGTCCAAAAACTTGGTAATACCATGATTTATTGCTTCTATTTACATGGCATTTCAAAGTTACCTTGAAGAATACTATGGTGCAGTGTCCAAAAAGTACTTATGTAATAACATGGTATACTTTATTACGGTAATAAATGTACATGTGCCGTTATATCACAGCACTCCAAGCTACTTCAAAAATATCATCCATAACTGACATGCAATTTACAGTATTTATTCCAAGGTACTTCAAAGAATCCCAATGTTACTATGGTAAATGCATGAGAACGGATAATTACCATGTCTATCTTTATGACAATATTTAATTCAAAGTACTATTGGGAATACAATGATGTTACCATGGAACAGTGATTGACACATAAACATGACCAAAGATTTCAATAATACTATGGTAAATGTGCTTTGATAAAGTATCAAACATGGTATTACTATGGCTCTGGATGATTACATACCCATATATACAGGACATGGTACTCCGAAGAACTTTATAAATGACCATACCAGGGTTGTGTAAGTGCTCCAGAAGTGTGTTTTGGAGATGCAGATGTTTGTTTGTGTTGGGGTAACACACACACACACACACACACACACATCGCAGTCCAAGCCTGGTTCACGAAAGGAGATGTTTAGGCAGAATGCATGAGCTTTATTTTCCATGCAATGAAAGTAGGTGTTTATTTCTACTCTATTTGAGCTTTATTACTCGTCTGTGGGACTCGTTAGATCTCAAATCCTGCAGTTCAGTCTTCATCAGATTTGGAGAAATGTAGCATTGCAGTGAATGGGTGCCGTCAGAATGAGAGTCCAAACAGCTGATAAAAACATCACAATAATAATTCTTCCTCCAGTGAAAAAGTCCATCTCCTGTTATCACTCACATCAAAATCCAGCCACATGCTTGTTTAAAGCTGAATTTTTTTTTCAGTTCAATGTAAATTAAGTTCAAATAATATTCAGCTATTATTATTCTAATAATATTATTATTCTTATATTCTATTCAGCTTTAACTAATTTTGATCTCAGTCTTAGTTTTAGTAATTTAAGCACTTAAATATTAACTTATTTTAGTTGCTGATGTGAAATTTCAATTTAAAAATTTAAATGTACATTTTTCATCTAATATGATATTTTATTTCAGATTTATTTCACTTTAACCAAAATTACTTTTAATGGTTTCAGTGACTCACAGCACTGGTCAATAAATGATGGACGTTTATTATACTGTAGTATATTCAATTAAATTTATTTAAGGCAAATTAAGGTAAATGTAAGGTTTTATTCTATTTATTTAGGTTTAGGTAATTTTGTTGTGTGCTTGCCATTTTATTTATATTTATTTATTTACTTACTTTTTTAATAGTTCTATGATTTGTTGACAGTGTTGCTATCGTTAACTAAAACTATTAATCAAACTTACATTTAAATTAAACCCAAAAATAAAATAAAAATCTATTCTATTTAGCTTTATGTATTTTTATTACAGTTTTAGTAGTTTTTAGTTTTAGTTTTGAAGTTTATCATCGAATATTTTAATTTATTTCAGCTTTATTTCAATGTAAAATGTTTGTAGTTTCAGTTAAAATATCAGTCCTGCTGAAGTGTGAGTATATTTTGCTGTTTTGTTCTTGTGGTTGATTGAGCTGATCGATCAATATGCTGTGAGAGTCCAGACACAACACACACACACACACACACACACACTTCGCCTGCAGCCTCGTCCCCACATCTGTGTGTGTGTGTGTGTGTGTGTGTGAGCCCAGAATGAGCCAATCACTGAACCATGTGTTAGAATGTCAGATGTATTACTGCTGTGTGTGTGTGTGTGTGTGTGTGTGTGTGTGTGTGTGTGAGACACGGATACAGTTGCATAACAGCATGGATTAAACTATTTGTCTATGTGTCAAACTGACTTCTGAGTTACAAAACACTGGTTGTGCTGCACTTCTCTTCAGATCATCGTGGTGATCGTTCACTTTGTGCTTTATATTCTGCCCTTTACTGAGGTTAGCATTAATTTGTAGTCATTTAGTAAATGAAGCTTAAGTGAAGTTTTTGCAGGGACAAATAACATAAATATATTCAGTATGTATCCAGGTAAAATTTACCGCCCCCCCCCCCCCCCCCCCCCCAAATCATATATGAATATGCATAAAGGAAATTAAGTCATTTCTGTGTATATCTCCACCAGATGTGTCCAGGTGTTTTTCTCTTTTGTGTGTGTGTGTGTGTGTGTGTGTGATTCTTATTTGTGATTCTCTAATTCAATGGTTTTATTTTACATCACTTTTTTTATGTTACACTGTTCATTTACATCTCTCACTCTCTCTCTTACATACACACACACACACACACACTTAATTAGAGCAAGAGTTGGCCATCTGCTGGAGGTTTTAGGATAGAAAGCATGAGAAATAATATTCATTCCAGCATATGAGTCATGGTTGGGTTTATCCAGGATAATATTTCATCTGCACGTAAATTAGAGCCACGGCTGTTCTGAGGACAATTTAACACAATATTTCTCTTTATTAGCAGTTTTTAAGGCATTCTGATCATTTTTTAGGGTAAAATCAAGTACTATAGCATTGTCATATGATATAAAAAAAAAAAATAAAAAAAAAAAATATATATATATATATAATTTAGTTAAAATATATTTTTATAGCCTATATATAAAATATGTAAAGCGGTGTAACATTGAAGCTGTATTGAATACATTTTTTGAAATTGGAAATATATTTAGTTTAAACTTTCATATAGCAAGAAAACTAGATTTTGATTTAATATTGTTTCATTTTTTACATAGTGTACATTAGGATTTTATCAAGCTATATGCGGAGATGTTAAATCTACATAATTTTCTATGCACTACAGATAATAAATGAGCATTTCCGACGGTGTTTGGGAAAATGGTTCCCGTTAATATTTTTACTTGAGAACGGGTTTCCGTAACCGCGGCCTCTAGCGGTGCGACAGCGATCCAAACACGGTGACGTAGGCGGGGCTTCTCGGTACATCCGGTCTGGATCTGGACCCATACCGTGTAACTTAGCCAGCGAAAATACTAATATGGTGGAGGCATACAAATAAATATTGTAAAAAAATAAAAATACAATAAAATAGAGCCATAGATGTAACGGCCGTTAACGTGATATTGCGTCATTAATATTTCAGAGCGTAACCTTCAGCATAGTATCCCTTAAGAGCGCCTTCCAATCAAGTGGGCCGAGCCAAGTTGCCTCATTAATATTTATGAGCCAAGCCTTCAACATTGTAGCCCACTTAACAACAACCTCCAATCGGATGGGCCTGAAGGACAAACGTCACGTTGGAGGTCATTAATATTCATAAGACGAGCTCCCGTTAACGGTCGATTCCGCTCCGCGTATTTTTACGTGGACTTCACGGCATTGCGTCACGTTGATGAATTTGAAGAGGTGCTACCGAGAGGCGCATCCGTCCGCCTATGATAAACAAATCTGCGCCAGTCGGTTGCGTCGGTGATATAACCCCGGTTCGCGCGGCTCGGGATGATCGGTGAGGCTCATGAACTCGCTCTTCCGTTCGATCTCCGCGCCATCCCGCGGTGTGACGGATAGACACGGGTCCGCTGCGACCATGGCGGGTCCCGCATTCACCGGAGCGCACGGGACCTGGATCACATCCCGGTTACGGGAGGACGCGTCATCTTCCTCATCGTTATCATCATCGTCGTCCGCAGAGAAACCGCGCAAACGGAGAGCATTTAACCTGGTCAGATTGCGGCAGCCCGCCGCCCCCGGTAACAACAACACACCGTTTGTGATCTCCGGTCATATCAAGCACATCTGCAGTAACTGCAGCCGCGGGAACGACATCCGGGACGGTGAGTGAGAACCGAGTGATAACGGTGCTGGAGGATAAAATAGTCTTTAAAAAATGAATAATTATTAAAATATTGGCCTAGTTAATCTTTAACCCTTTAACTTTCACCCCTAAAAGAAGCTAATGTTTTGGTTTTTTTTAAAAATCTTAGTAGACATCTAATAAATGTGACCAGACATAAGGGTAAATTGTTTGAAATTGAGTTGTGTGCATGATCTGAAGCTGAATAAATCATCTCTCCAGTGATGTGAGGTTTTTTCAGGGGACAATATTTGTCTGAGATGCAACTATTTGAAAATCTGGAATCTGAGGGAGCAAAAATATCTAAATATTGAGAAAATCATCTTTAAAGTTGTTCAAATGAAGTCCTTAGCAATGCATATTACTAATCAAACATTAAGTTTTGATATATTTATGGTATGAAATGCACAAAACATCTTCATTGATAATTTTGACCCATACTATGTATTGTTGTCTGTTTCTACAAATATACCCCAGAGACTCAAGACTGCTTTGTGCTCCAGAGTCACAAGTATCCTCAAGCATGTTTTTCTTTTTTAATTTATGTTTTATATAAAATCTACCATATGATTGACCTGTCAGTCCATGCAACTCACGATTTAAATTCAGAGAACTATTTTATGAGTTCTAGTTCAATAATAAACATTCTTTTAACTTTATTAGTAGGTCTTGCATCACCTTAAGGGGCCCATAAAGATAAAATAGTTTTTTTAAAAGCAACTATTTAATATATTTATTTAGCAATATACTATATACGTCATGCATGATTTTGGATAATTATGGTAAATTAACATGAATGCATTTCTCATATTATGCTATATTTCGGTTCTTTACCCTCTATTCACAACAACATTATGGTTTCGTCCCTATAGATTGCTGGGTTCGAACATGGTTAAATACTGTACTCAACATTTGACACTGCAGTGTAATTTTACCATTACTAATTAAAAATATAAAATAGAGATGGTTTACTTTACATAATATAACACTTATATGAAATATGATGTAAATCTGACTAAATAAATGTATAATGCAATGCATTGCTTTTTTAATGTGCAAAATGTCCACTATAATAGCTGGAAATCTATGAACATTTATGTTTCTTATTAATATAAATACTGTGGGTTTTGGAATTAAGGAATGTAAATTATCATTGAACTTTTGGTAAATCTGCATGTGATCGTTTCGTTGTCTTATTCATGCATTCTGCATCAGGGTTGTTAGTTTTTCCCAATGACCTACATTCATCGGTCAGATGTAGAGCTGAAGTGAACGTTCAGCCTCCTTCAGCAGAAAAGCCCTTCTGGAAAAACAAGCTTCGTTCTTTCCTTTACCTGCTGACCTGTTTTAATGCACCGGTCTATTTTTGTACCAGCGCCGCTGCCATTCGGGTTGTGAATGGATCCAGAAATCTTCCGCTTTTCCCAGAGGACGCTCCCAGTGATTTTGTGTTTTTTAGACCAGACGGATACAGTTAGAGTCACTTTGTTGGAGAATTAAATTTAGCTTTTATTCAAGTTTTATAAAGTTATTTTAAAGTTATTCCTTGTGCACCTAAAAATGAAAGTATGCTACAAATGTGCTCACCCTCAGGCCATCATATTCTTCTTCAGATTTGGAGAAATGTATTTATATACTTTATTTTTATATAGCGCCTTTAAAAAGTAAAAATGCAACACACGTCAGCCAATTAAAAAACAAACTAAGATGTGAAAATCAAAACATCCTAGTAAAAGCTAACCTAAAAAAAAAAATTGTTTTTAAGTAAGATTTAAAAATACTTAAATTCTGTGCATCTCTTAATTCTTAGAGAGAGTGCATTCCAAAGCGCATAGTAAGAGAAAACCCTGCTTCCAATAAACCAGCTTGTGACAGCATGTTTAAAAGTACAGATGGATATTGAAGGGCCAGACCATGCAGTGCTTTATATGTGAGCACAAGGATTTTTAAATCATCTCTGAACCTGACCGGGAGCCAGTGCAAAGACTTTAGAATTGGTGTTATATGCTAATTTTTCCTGGCACCAGTCAGGAGCCTAGCAGCTGAGATTTGCACACATTGCAATTTAAGTGTGGTTTTAGGAAACCCAGCAAAAAGTGCATTTCAGTTGTAAATGCGAGAAAAAACTAAGGTATTAATAAGCCAGTCACAGAGAGGGATCGCATAGAAGGGAGTCTAGCAATATTTTATGAGATGAAAAAAGGAGTTCTTAAAAGTGTACTGTACATGATATTCGAAAGACAGACTCGGATTAAATATTACTTCTACATTTTCTTATTTAGTTTGTGACTCCAAAACAGAGCCATTAATATTTAAAGGTAATGGGCCAGCTTTACGAAGCTGATGGGAGAAAAAAAAAAAAAACATCAAATTTTTGCCCAGGCCTAGAATGAATATAAATCAGAGTGTCTGCATAAAAATTATAATTAAGCCCAAGTGATCTTAGAAGCAGTTTGAGTGGAAATATGTAAATGCTAAAAAGTAAGGGACCTAAAACGGAACCTTGAGGAACACCAGTACGGACAGAGCCCATTTCAGTCATTGAGGTAAGATCTAAACCAGGTTCAAACAGTCTGAGTAACTGTTTCCAGATGATTGAGTAAAAGTTTGGGATTAACAGGATCAAAAGCAGCACTAAGAAGAATAAGAACAGCGAGAGAACCAGAATCTGAGGCTGTTAGCAGATCAATGGTGACAGCTGTGAAACAACTGCATTATTTGCAATGTGTTTAGGTGCAGAGCATGAAATCTTGTACGCACACAGCCCTGATGTTAAAACGCAGATTGTGAAACAATAATTGTAGCATTGCTCAGCAATGGATGCTCTGCAGTGAATGGGTGCCGTCAGAATGAGAGTCCAAACAGCTGATAAAAGCATCACAATAATCCACAGCACTCCAGTCCATCAGTTAATGTCTTAAGAGAAAATGTTTGTAACTAAAATGAGTTTTTCCTCCAGTGAAAAAGTGATCTGGTCTGAATCAGGAGCGAAATCTACACAGATCAAGCAGTGTTTACAAGCCAAAACTGTTTAAAACCGCTTTAAACAAGTATGTGGCTGGATTTTGATGTGAGCGATAACAGGAGTTGGACTTTTTCACTGGAGGAAGAATTATTATTGTGATGTTTTTATCAGCTGTTTGGACTCTCATTCTGACGGCACCCATTCACTGCAAAGCATCCGTTGATGAGACTCTGATGCAATGCTACATTTCTACAAATCTGAGGAAGAAACAAACTCCTTTGCATTTTTGGATAACCTGAGGGTGAGGAATTTTCTTTCAGCAAATTGTAATTTTTGTGTAACTTTTCCTTTAATTTTCATGCCGTCATTTACAAGTAAAAAAACTCAAATGTAAAAACAAGTCAAAATAGAATTCCTTTTGAATCAGATGTAAAACAGCATTTGGACTCCTAGTGAGTGCTTTTTCCACACTTTACAGTCAGTAAGGGACCATATTAGTCACTCTGTGAAATGAATAGTGGATTATTAGAGAGCAGATGTGTGCAGAAAGCTCCGGAGATGTGAAATATATATGAAGATTACTCTCGTGCGCTGAGGAGCTGGGATTAGAAACGTACACTTAACGCATGTCACAGTCGTCTTCCCCCTTCTGAATTTCCTTAATCTAAGAAAATTAATGTTAATATGTCTTTGCCCTATTTTATTGAGTTACCAAATGGAGAAAGTAAAAATATCTGAAAACATGTGATCCGAGACAAAATGGAAAAAGAACATGAAAATATTCTGTTTTAGTAATTTCTTCTGAAAATTATTGAATTAGTCGTGTTAGTTTTTCCAATTACTTGATCCTAAAGATATTTGGTCTCTGCCATGACAATTTTAATGCTTCGTTTCTTCTCTTTCAAAACCATTTAAATTCTTTTGGCTCATTTACTCGATCAGTGACCATTCAGGTTTCATTTAAGACTCTTAAAAAGCACAATGAAACACATCTCCTATTCCTAAACACACACACACACACACATATATATATAAAGCCATATTTCTATGGCTTTTAAATTATCAAAACCTTGCTGTCACAATCAATCTACTGCATGTCTTCTGTCTCTGATTGATAGTTTAATGTTTTATCCAGACAAAGCTCTTTCGGTGTAATTGTATGAAAGCTTCTGGTGTCAAATCTTTCCTGATTGTGATCAAGTAAAGGTCAGAATAATGTCAGTAATATCTCCAGATGAACTCTTACTGGACTGAAGCAGCTCAGCTTTACTTGATTCTCCAACAATCATGTTTTAGAGTCTCAAATCGTTTGTTTCCAGAAGCTTTACTTTCACTGTTCCTCAGCGGAGAACATCTCACATCTTCTGAGGAGCCTTGATTTCTTCAGCTCTCAATCACTGTTTGGTTCATTTACATCTCATCTGAGACACATTGCTGGAGATATAGAGCGAAATCTGATATTAAGATCCTTTTATATCAAAAAACATAATTGATGTATATTACAAGCATCAGAATTTCATCACTTTTTGTTCATATAAATATCAGCATCAGCACCAATTTGCATATATTAGCTATAAAAGCCAGAACATTACATGTAGTCATTTAGCAAATGAGGACAATGGAAGCAATCAAAATCAACAAAAGAGCAATGATGTTCAAGTGCTAGAGGAGCTTAACGCAATACACATAGCAAGTTTTTTTGTGTGTGTAATAAAAAATAAAACAGATAGAACAGAAAAAGAATAGAGCAACATGAACATGAAAGTACTAAAACATAAAACACACGCTTTAGATTTACCCCTAAAGTGACACTAAACAGTTCCATTTTTACAAAATGAGGTTATTTGTTCATATGTCAGGCTTTATAAAGGGTTGCAAACGTCCCGTGTGTGTGTGTGTGTTTGTGTTCAGCAGAGGGGGCGGAGCGTCTGGCGGCGATGCGCTCTGATTCGCTGGTTCCCGGGACACACACGCCTCCGATCCGCAGACGCAGCAAACTGGCCAGTCTGGGACGACTCTTCAAACCGTGGAAATGGAGAAAGAAAAAGAGCGACACGTTCAAGCAGACGTCTGCAGGTACGAGACACGCACAGCAATCCACCTGCAGACGCACGGTTTTCATTTCTAAGCAGTTTCGTTGATGATTGGCAGTGCTGGAGAGGAAGATGTCGACGCGTCAGAGCAGGGAAGAGCTCATCAAGAGAGGCGTGCTGAAGGAAGTGTATGAGAAAGGTAAGAAAATAGCTTTTCTACTTAATCAGATCAAGCAGACAGCAACTGAATGTTGAGGATGGGCGATAATGGGTTAAAAATACATCATGATAACTTTCTGGTATTAATGGCGGTAACGATTAACTGACGATAATTCAGGGAATCTTATGCATCCACCAAAAAAAGTTTAGAGAACAGTATTATCTTTCCTATTTTTAGTCAAAATAGGGTGTTGTGCGCATTACTGAGTACATACTTGACTGTTTAATTCCTACTGGAAGCCAGAGGGCGCCCTTGCGCGTAAACTTCACATATGCATCACAGAAGTAATAGAATTTATGAAGCTCCAGGAAATCCCTAATATGTGACTCAGGGGCACAAAACCAGTCTTAATTGTAAATAATTTTTCGAAATTGAGATTTATACATCATCTGAAAGCTGAATAAATATTTTTCTAATTGATGTGTGGTTTGTTCGGAGGATAATATTTGTCTGAGATACAACTGTTTTAAAATCTGTAATCTGAGGGATGCAAAAAAAAATTGAAATATTGAGAAAATCATCTTTAAAGCTGTTTAAATGAAGTTCTTAGCAATGCATATTATTAATCAAAAATTAAGTTTTGATATATTTACGGTAGGAAATATACTAAATATCTTCATTAAACATGATTTTTACTTAATATCCTAATGATTTTTGGCATAAAAGAAAAATGTATAATTTTGACCCATACTATGTATTGTTGGCTATTGCTACAAATATACCCCAGAGACTGAAGACTGCTTTTGTGCTCCAGGATCACATATGAACAAAAGCATCCAGTTTTCAATGTAGCTGAATAAAGCGTAAATAGAGAATTTTTTATCTTGAGGAAAGTTGAGGACTATAAGAATATTATTTTTATAAGGATAAATTATATTTATGATGCAATGGTAATGGACATAGCCTGTATCACTGTATATAATACTGTAAAATAGAATAATTTCATGTCAATAAATGGTATCTTTGTTGGACAACAGCTTTGTAAACAGGTTCATACATGCTAGTGTACTACATGTATTCAAGGCTCTGACCGATTTTTTGTCGCACGTGCTTTAGTGAAATAAGTCTCGATGTGTGTGTCAGTAGAGGAGGTCAGTATGAGTGATCTGGACAGACAGACGGTCATCAGTCCGGTGTCAGAGTCTGTAGAGCCCAGCGGCACAGCGACAGGTGCGTTACTGTCCACTTCTCATATTCTGCACGGTTTGACTTAGAACCTCACCAAAAACAGCTGTAGTTTAGTGTCTGATGATGATCTTTCACCTTCAACATAAAGCTGTTTTTGGATACTGTACCTTTAAGACATTTCACACCGATATTCACCGATATTTACCGATATTCACATAGAAAACTGTGATTTTTTTAAATGTATTTTTAATCAAATAAATACAGCCCTGGTGAGCAGAAGAGACAAAACACAAAAACACAGCATTTTATGACCAGTAGTGTATAAAAAAAGGCAAAAACGTTCATTTTATTTATTATTTTATTTGATCATTTTATTTTAAATTAAAATCTTGTTGACTTCAAGTAAATATTTTAGATCAAAGGGGTTCGGTTAATAAATATGATTTATTAATAAATGTATAAATATTTTGAATTAGTTTTTAATTAAGTTGTTTTTGTCATTGTTTTATGTATTTTTATCACACATTATATATAAAGACAAAACAAATAAGATTCTTAACTAGTAGTGCACACACACACACACACACACACATATATATACCTTTTTTTTTATACTAGGTAAGAATCTTATTTTCACAAAGGCTGCATTTATTTGATTAAAAATACATTAAAAAAGTGAAATACTATTATAAATTCTAAATAGCAGTTTTCTTTGTGAATATATTATACAATATATTATAATTTCCGTCATCATTCCTCCAGTCTTCAGTGTCACATGATCTTCAGAAATCATTCAAATATACTGATTCTCTGCTCAGTTAAGAGTCTTTTTTCCGGTTGTCTCTCTGTGCTCCAGTGTCGTTCTCAGAGGTCCAGTCGTCTGGAGAAACTGTGGCGTGTCTCTCGGATCTCGTCCCAAAGCCATGTCAAGCCCCGCCCCCTGTGAAGCCTGTGCCGTTGCCTAGCGACAGCGCTGACATCACTCACGCGAGGCCGTCGTCGCTGAAGCAGCCTCCTGCCTTACCGCCGAAGCCATACAGCCGGATCCCCAACCATCTGACAGGTGCACTCACACTCCTCTGTCTCTCACCAACACCAGCAGAGAACTAAACTCTGTCTGTCCTCCCTCCAGAGACGCTGGCCAGGCTGTCGCCGCCTCTGCCTCCAAAGAAAGTGATGATATGTGAGCCGACGCCCTCGTTTCCCCTCAAATGCCTGCCGTCCCAGGGCTCACACACGCACGCGCTCACACACACACACTCGCAGCAGTACGCCACACTGCCGCTGTCACTGCATCCACCCAGCCGCATCATTGAAGAACTCAACAAAACACTCGCACTCACCATGCAGAGACTCGAGAGGTGAACACACACACACACACACACACACACACACACTAGGTTTTGGCTTTTCTCCTGAGGCCACAAGAGGGTGCATCGAGCAAAATATTACTAATGCATGTTTATCAAAGCAATACAATAAAATGACTATCTTTGGAAAAAGTGCATAATGTTCATAAACCAAATGTTATTCATTTTATATAATATAACAAGTTGCTTAAACAATTACAAATAGTTTAAAGGGGTCAAATTTGTCCTTTCTCTTTGGAGTGTTACAAGCTCTTGGTGCATAAAAAAAGTTCTGTTAAATTGCAAAGATTAAAGTCTTAAATGCGAAGAGATATTCTTTTGTAATTTTGTAATTAATAATGTGTTTTTTTGAACATTAAACCATATTAACACATTTCATTTTTAGCAACATCATATGTCCCCTTTAATACAAAGGGAAGAAGGCCAATCATAAAGAGTACTTTTTCTAATTTTAAAACATGAGATTGCAGTGGAATAGAAAAAAATCACCATAAAGTCTCGAGACTTGTTTTTTTAAAAGTTAACCTTATGGCTTTCTAAACATGCAGCTCTCTTGTGCGAGATGCAAGAGTAACGTTGATAGATTTCCCTCCAGAAAATGTAAAAGGCTTAGTTTCAGTTGTTCTCTTTTTGCTAGTGGTTATATAGCGGTCGATAATGCCGATATATCGGCCGATATTTGGCATTTTGTAAATATCGGCATCGGCTGATAAGTTTTTCTGCTTGGCTGATGTGTTCGAAGCGGGACTTTTATTTTGACGGCGCACACAGTGCTCACACTCTCTCTCTTGGTCGTCGTCGTCGTCGTTAACAGTTCTGTCTAATTAGGATAGAAGTCTATCTAATAATCACATAGAACGGTAAAACAAAGGAATTAATGTAAACGAAAAGTATTATGATGACTGCTTTTATATTATTAGTAATAGGCAAATATTTGTCATAATATGTCATAAACACTTTCTCGTTTGCTGTCAGCATTAAGCAAATACGCATTTATATAATTGAAACAAATCTTTGAGTGGCTAATAACAATTATTAATTTTAGCTTTACTGTACTGTACTATTTTAGTACTTCAGATTTAATAAAAATGGGAAATGTTGCCTTGTTTACATTTTTATAATATTTTATTTCAGTTTACATTCTTTTTGTTATGCTTCATTGACTAATTAAAATGAAGTTATGATATAAATATTATTAAAAACTAACTCAATCTATCTTCATGTAGTTTAAGTTGAAGTACTAAAAACTGAACAGAAGCACAAACTGAAAATACAATGAAATAAAATGACACACTAAAACTGAAATCAAAATAAATATAATCTAAAGAGTAATTTAAAAAACTAATAAAAACAACAAAAACATAACAAAATCATTTAAATATAACTGAAATGAAAAGAAAAACTGAAAATATAAAAATACAAGCTGATTCAAAATATTAATGAGAACTATAATGGTATATAAATAATGCTAAAATAACTGTGTGTGTGTGTGTGTGTGTGTGTAGCTCTGTACTGCAGGCGATGCCATCTGTCCTGATGGAGACGGAAGAGGAGAAGGAGAACAGAGATTCAATGCACCAAACTCCTGCCAACACACACACACTCATCACACACACCTTCAGCACACACGAGGAAGAGGACGAGGAAGAGGAGGATGATGACGACTCGCTGTTTACAAGTACGAGATCTGGCGGGAAACACAGCATGTGGCTCGTGTGTGTTTGTGAAATTAATCTGTGTGTGTGTGTATGTGTGTGTGTGTGTGTGCAGGTACGCTTGCTTTAAGGATCTTACGGAAGGATTCGCTGGCGATCAAACTGAGCAATCGGCCGTCGAAGAGAGAACTGGAGGATAAAAACATCTTACAGATGATGAGTGACCAGGAGCGGATAGAGTCCAGACAACAGATCGGCACCAAACTCACCCGGTGAGGAGACACACACACACACATGCATGCACACACGCATGCACACACACGCATGCACACACACACACACGCATGCACACACACGCACACACACGCATGCACGCACACTCAGGCATGCACACACACACACACACACTCACGCATGCACACACACACATGCACACACACGCATGCACACACACGCATGCACACACACACACGCATGCACACACACACACGCATGCACACACACGCATGCACACACACGCATGCACGCACACTCAGGCATGCACACACACACACACACTCACGCATGCACACACACACATGCACACACACGCATGCACACACACACATGCGCACAAACACACGCACACATGCACACAAACACACGCACACATGCACACACATACACACACACACACACTCACGCATGCACACACACGCACACACACGCATGCACGCACACACACACACTCACGCATGCACACACACACATGCACACACACATGCACACACACACACACTCTCTATCTCACACGCTCTCTATCTCATGCACACATACTCAAACGGTTTTCACGAACCTCTTTGATTTAAAATATTTCTATATATTTTATTTATTTTTCTACACTCCTAAGTAAGAATCTATCAGGCGTGGAGTAATGTTTGATTGACAGATTCACAGCCAATACCTGATTTCAATATGCAGACGTTGAGGGAATTTTGAACCAATGAGATTTGACTGTGGGCGGAGCTATACTTCTTCAAACGAACACAAACTGAGCAGCAAAATATTGCAATGTCTTTGAGTATTTAATTGATTAAATTGCTTTATTATCAGGTTAGGATGTCTGTGAGCTTTTTAAACGATCGTAATAGCGTCTCTTGTGTCTGTGTCCAGTCGTCTGAGCCAGAGACCGTCAGCAGAAGAGCTGGAGCAGAGGAACATCCTCAAACGTACGTCTCACACACTCCAGTACCAGTGTGATGAGGAACGCTTCATGTTGTGAGTGATGTGTCTGATTGTCTGTGTTCAGCGCGGAACGAGCAGGAGGAGCTGGAGGAGAAGCGTGAGCTGAAGAAACGGCTCTCCAGGAAGGTGAGAGCAGGAGATTTTCCCCGGACTCTGTTCCTATAACAACCATCTATCTGGGTCACAGCATGCATTAGATTCGAGTTACACAACGTCTTCAGGAGTGTGTGTGTGTGTGTGTTCAGCTGAGTCAGAGGCCCACTGTAGAGGAGCTCCGAGAGGCCAAGATCCTCATCCGCTTCAGTGATTACGTGGAGGTGGCAGAAGCTCAGGACTACGACCGGCGCGCGGACAAACCCTGGACCAGACTCACTGCTGCGGATAAGGTTCATCTCCATCACCTCAGCTTCTCTGATCAAATAAAAGATTGATGCTTTCTCTTTTGAAAATTAAAGCAGAAATGTTACATTGTAAGTAGTAGAATTTTGCATTAAAAACTCTCTCTCTCTCTATATATATATATATATACACAGTACAGATCAAAAGTTTGGAAACATTACTATTTTTAATGTTTTTGAAAGAAATTTCTTCTGCTCATCAAGCCTGCATTTATTAGATCAAAAATACAGAAAAAACTGTAATATTGTGAAATATTATTACAACGTAAAATAATTGTTTTCTATTTGAATATACTTTAAAAAATAATTTATTCCTGTGATGCAAAGCTGAATTTTCAGCATCATTCCTCCAGCCTTCAGTGTCACATGTAACATCAGTCGATCACATGATCATTTAGAAATCATTCTAATATTCTGATTTATTATGAGTGTTGGAAACAGTTCTGCTGTCGAATATATTTGATCAATAAAAGGGTAAAAAGAACTGCATTTATTCAAAAAAAAAAAAAAAAAATTCTAATAATATATTTTCTTTACTATCACTTTTTATCAATTTAACACATCCTTGCTGAATAAAAGCATTTATTTTATTTTTAAAAAAAGAAAGAAAAAAAATTACTGACACCAAATTACTGACCAGTAGTGTATATTGTTATTACTAAATATTAATATTTTTAAAAAATAGCTTCTTTTTTTTATTTATTCATCAAAGTATCCTAAAAAAGTATCACATGTTCTGAACAAATATTAAGCAGCAGAACTGTTTCCAACTTTGATAATGAATCATCATATTAGAATGATTTCTAAAGGATCATGTGATAATGATCCTAAAAATTCAGCTTTACATCACAGATATAAATGATAATTTAAAGTATAATAAATAAATAAAAATTATTTTAAATTGTAATAATTTTTCACGATATTACATTTTTTTTCTGTATTTTTGATCAAATAAATGCAGGCTTGATGAGCAGAAGAAACTTCTTTCAAAAACATTAAAAATAGTAATGTTTCCAAACTTTTGGTCTGTATTGTATATATGAAATCACACTACTTGTTTTTACAATACAGTAGTATTATTAAAGTAGTAATATATTGCTAATTAGAAAAATCACTTATTGTCACAATCAGTTTTTTTTTTTTTTTTTTTTTTTTTACAAATTCAAAATAAGTACAGCAAATGTAACAAAAAAAAAGACAATAATTATCAGGAAAAAAATACAATTAGATTTTTTTCTTTCTGAACCGTTGAGTCCATGTCAAAACACACTTCCATTCAAGAGAGATTTTGCCTTCTATGGATGCTTCTAGTTTAAGGATGAAATGTTTAAACATGGACCGTGTGTTCAGATGCTCGGCTGATCTCATGGGTTTGTCCCTCTCAGGCTGCCATACGCAAAGAGCTGAACGAGTTCAAAAGCACAGAGATGGAGGTGCACGAGTCCAGTCGACATCTAACCAGGTGAACACAAACACTCGTCTGTCTGCCTAACCACGAGAAAGAAATCAAGCTTTTTTATATACCCTTTTTGACTATTTAGACATTTTTTTATTTAAAATATGCATACAGAAATAAGCTACTATTATTTAAATTTCAGTATATATGTTTTCAAATGAACATCTTGTATTATATATTTATGTCTATACAATAAAATGTTATATTAATGTTATATATACAATTTTCTTTAATGAATACTTTTATTTATTTAGTAAGGATGCATTAAATGGTGTATAAGTGACATGAATGTTTTCCAATGTTATAAATGCATTCAAAAATATATTTTAATATTCTATAAACATTTAGAATTGTACAAACATCCCATTCATGTACATGATGTCTGGGTCTGGAGTATTTGATGGTGGTCAAGTGAAGAGCATTGCATTGTGGGATGGCCGTCATGTTTACAGTGTTGTCTTTCCTGTGTTCTCTGCAGGTTTCATCGGCCGTAGAGCTGCTTCAGTCCGTCTCTAATGGACTCTGGACAGACTCTGTTTGATCAGGAATCCCTCGCAGCAGATCTGAGCTGACGCTGATCAGTCTGTGTGCACATATTTCTCTACACTTTGACAAAAACTGATCTATCACGTGCTCTTCGCCATGAAGTTCTCTCTTTGTGTTTAGTTTTTCCAGCCGATGGTTTTTAATGCAGCAGACGATGTAGTTGATTTTCTACTTGTAACTGATAAACTATTCCAGTCCTTTTAGTTTTCAAAACCGAGAACACAAAGGAAAGCCACTTTCTAACGAGTGCAAACCACATTATTACACGCCGTCTTTAAAGAAATAGTTCTGCCAGAAATTAAAATTCATCAGTGTTGGAAGAACTATTGCTTTAATTCCACATTTCCTGCTTATTTGTAACTTATGTGCATCTGCTTGACACTTTTATCCAGTGCTTTTAAATACGTGTTTTTATCAGTTCCTTCATTCTTTGGGAGTCAAACCCCTGATGTTGGCTGCTGTTTTAAATCTTAAAACCCAAGAACATCATTAACCAATAACAAAAGAGCAAAGTTTGCCACGCCCACGCTGCTGACCAATCACAGGATGCGATCTTGACGGGCGACAGGACAGAGCAATAACGTGTTAAGAGTGACTGATTGTTCTCGAGTCCTGATGAGTGTTTCCAAACCGGGTTTTCGTTCCTCCTTCGTCTCATTTTGTTCTCATTGGTGCTCAGCCGTCATGTGATCGAGCGTTGGGCGACCCTTTAAACCCCGCCCACTTTACAGGGCATCCGTTGCCAAAATAAAACCAAAACAGTGAAGGGAATCACAATAATCAGTGTTATGTTAGTTTCTTTTGTATTTTATTCACAGTGTTCATACAGAAATAGCAACAGTAACATAAAAATAAAAAGCTCATTCTGATTTACAGTAAGGTCTCGTTTGTTAATGTTGATGTACAACAGTTCATCTTCACTAATAATAATAATAATAATAATAATAATACAGCTGTTCATGTTAGTTCACAGTGCATTATTAAATGTGAATTTTTTGTGCACTACAAGGAATTAGTTATAATTTAATTACTACATAAACTATTTTTGTTTAATTGAGGAACAATAATTATTTTATTTTAATTTTATTTACTTTAACTTTTAATTTAAATGTCTTGTTAAATGTTTAAATTTACATTGTAAGTGCATTACACAATTCTTTTATAATTGTATTTTATTCGGATTACATTAAAGAGCAAGAAGTTGCTTATTTTATCATAATAGTAATAATAATAAAAACAAAATGTTAACAAATACAACTTTTAATTGTAAAAAAATATTAAAATAAATTAAATATTAAATAGAACTTTTTGACTAAAATATTGAATCCCCAAACTAAGACTAATAATAAAAAAAAAAAATTCATTAGAATTTTCAAAATCTACAATTAAAAAAAGTTGTATTTAATGTACATTTTTATTTTAATGACTATTAATATTAACATTAATGTTAATAAAAAATATTTTCATTTTACAAATATATTAGTAAATGTTATAATCAACAAGAAATGATTTACCGGTAATATTTATTATTACATTACCAGTTTTTTAAATTATGAGTAACATAATGACTTTAATATTATTCAAATTTAACAAAAAAAAAAAAAACTCCTCGTTCCTCAATTTATAATTAATAGTAATAATAAATTAGAAAACAATTCCCTGAAATGCCATTACAGCACAATTACTATTTTAAAAATTAAGTTGATTTAATGCACTGTGAACTATAATGAATAATGTTCAACTGTATTATTCTAACACTGACACAGATTATTAAAAGCTGTAGAAATCCTCACTGTTAGTTCATAAAGAAATGAGACTCTTACTGTAAAGTGTTACGACTGTGTGCCGAGATGTTTTTATGTTCATGTATTATTTATACATATTTTTAACTGACTTTGATACTGAACACATTGGCAGGGCATTACAGGAAAACTTTATGTATATATTTCTGCCTTTATTTATCCACCTTCATTGGTTCCAGACTTTTTCTGTGGCTCATTAAAGCACTTTTCCTGATCCTATATGAACTCATACAGGTGTGGAACGACACGAGGGTTGTAAAACCGATCGGTGACCACACACACAGGAGAGCAGACGTCGTCATGTTTTGAATGATTGATGTGTTTCTGTTTCCAGTCGTTGGCGTTTCTCTCTTCCGCTGCTGCTATTGGCTCAGAGAGCGCAGGAAGAGACCGTACTGTCACTCCTGAACGATGTGTGATGCAGATTCTCATGTAAACCAACCTAATAAAGAGCGAGCACACTCACAGCTGACGTTCCTGTCGTCTACCTCTCAGAAATGCTGAATTATACGGAGTGCATGGGCGTCCCGCAGTGTTTGTGCCACAGATCGATGGCTTTAGTGACGATGGCGTCTGTGTTCTCCTGCGGCATCTGTACAGAGACACCCGGGAAAATTCTATTCATTCACACTCTATTCAATATCATTTGTGGTAAAATGTTAATTTAATATGAGTAATAAAATAATTGAATAAAATGAATTGAGTGTATTATACTTTTAAAAAGTATTATAATAATAATAATAAAAAATTAAAATAACGTAATTCCTTGTTCCTAAATAAAAAAAACAGTACATCATATAATAAAAAAATATATATATTTTGTTTAATAAAATATATATTTTTAAATAAATAAATAAAAGAATACAATTAATTTATTTTTCCTCATTTAAACAATTGTTCCTCATATGATAATAAATGAAATAATACTAAAATAATTCCTTGTTCCTCAATTAAAACTGTCAATTGTATATGAATAAATTAGAAATAGAAATAATAATTACTTTCTCATAAAAAAAAAAAAAAAAAAAACAGGTAGTAATATAATAATGATGTTATTTAATTGAATTAATAAAATAAAATAAAAAATAATAAAAAATATTTCACCCCCTCAAATTAAAAAAACAGAACTTAATTTAATTATAATAGTAATGAAATGAATAAAATAAGGGTTTCTCAAAAAACCACTGGTTGATGTAAGAAGAGGAATCCATTAAATGATAAAATCATTAGTGAAAGTCTATGAGACGAGTACTGGAGGATTTAAAAAGATGAAAACAAATGTCCTAATGTAAAGATGAATACTGTACATTAATGAACATGCACTGAACCATTGTATGTGACTGAGTGAGTGAGTGATGTGTGCGGCTCACGTTAGACAGGAAGTTGTAAACTCCACCAGCGTCACTCATTCCCATCAGCATGATCTTATAGCTGAGCAGAATCTCCATGGCAACAAACACCAGGATCTTACAGGAGCCGCTGATGACTTTATCCCAAACCCTGCCGACCAATCACAGCACAGCACGGTCCATCAGTCAACCAATCACATAAGAGCACAATCAATTAACCAGACAATCACAAGAAATATATTTTTTTTTATATAATTTTCAACATTGTTAATAATCAGAAATGTTTCTAGAGCAGTAAATCATCATATTATTCTGATTTCTGAAGATCATGTGACACTGAAGACTGGAGGAATGATGCTGAAAATACAGCGGAGCATCACAGAAATGCTATTTGAATAGATATTGACAGAGTGTGATTGTGTGCTGACCTCTGTAGACTGGACTGTGGTAAACATCCAGCAAAGCAGCGTCTGAACCAGAGACAGTACGGCAGCGAGTGCAGCGCTCCAGACGTCTTCAGATGAGCCAGCAGAGCAGCATCCTCCTGAGACAGGAAGTGCTCCAAACTCTTCGGCTGAAACACAGACACCGTGCGTTCAGTTCAGAACAAGACGGAAGAAGAACCAAACATGGACCTTTTCTGTGGTGTTTCTGAACTTTGAAAGACCTGAGGGGGTGTAAATGTAATAAAATAATAATAATAACCGTTGTTATTATTCAGTAATTTTAAAACAGAAAAATAATCATAAAAATTAATATAAAAATAACATTTATCATGTATCATAAATATTTATTATAATGCCAAACTGTCAAAATAACCACTTAAATTTAAAAAACATTTAAAATTATTAATATATATATATATATATATATATATATATATATATATATATAAAATGTAAAAATAATAATAGTAAAACACAAAACAACAGTTAATTTACTTAATTAAAAACTTGTTCTAGAGGGTTGTTGAAAGACTTACATGTACAAAAAATAATGCATTAATGCATTAATAAAATATATAGATTAATAATAATAATCGTTATTTTTTAATATAGTGTTAAAAGGAAAAAGGAAAACACTTAAATTAAAAAATTATGATAATTAAACTATATACATGTGTATTTTATTCTTTCAAAAAATCTTTTGAAAAACTGTTCTGGATGGTTATTGAACACTTAAACCAACAAAATAACTAATAAAATAATAATCTATTTTGCATGGTTATTAACTCCTAAACCAAAATTTCAAAAGCATATAACATTACTCAGAATCACAGTTGAGGTGTTAAAAAAAATAAGAACAATTCTTTAACACTTTAATCAACATTAATAACCTTTAAAAACAATGATATAACATTAGAAAAAAAAGTAATAATAAGTGTTACTTATTTTTCTGTGGTTATATATCTGCAAGGTTATTTTAAACATTTATAATAATAATAATAATAATAATACGTTATTATTTTTCATTATCATTTATCATCATTTGTTCTCATTTATCAATAATGAATAAATGATATTAAAAGCGGTGGTGTACCAGGTGAGGGATGGAGTCTCCAAACTTGAGCTTGAACTGGTTGATGAAGCATCTGATGAGCCAATAGCAGTCGACCGGGTCATCCACGATCTCCTCCATCGCTCTGCCGATAGACAGGAAGTGTTCATCCTCGTCATCCTGGAAGAAAAGCATCAAACCTCAGCCATGTGCCTGTATGTGTATATATATATATAGGGTCTATATAAGGGTCAATTGAATTTGAAAATTATTTCCTAAATATACATCATCATCTCTCCAGTGATGTGTTGTTTGTTCGGAGGACAATATTTGTCTGAGACACAACTATTAAAATCTGGAATCTGAGGGAGCAAAAACATCTAAATATTGAGAAAATCATCTTTAAAGTTGTTCAGATGAAGTTCTTAGCAATGCATATTACTAATCAAACATTAAGTTTTATATATTTACAGTAGGAAATTCACAAAATATCTTCATGAACATGATCTTTACTTAATATCCTCATGATTTTTGGCATAAAAGAAAATTTGATCATTTTGACCCATGCAATGTTTTGTTGACTGTTTCTACAACTGAAAAACATCGAAGAATCAGCTACAAACACATCTTTTCCATATTTATTATTGACCATCTAACTCCAGCACTTTCTTTTCTAATTCTAATCTTTAAACAAATTAATAAAAATACTTGCCACGTTTAGACTTGCACTTCATTAATTTACTAACTGCTTAAAAAAAAGAGAAAACTAACAGTGGCTTCTATATTGTTTTTTTGTTTTTTTTATACAGTTAACAAAAAAACATTCTATTCTATTGATTTTATTTATTAATCTGTGTGACTGGAGCACAAAGCAGTCTTGTGTCTCTGGGGTACATCTGTAGCAATAGACAACAATACATTATATGGGTCAAAATTATACATTTCTCTTTTATATCAAAAATCATGAGGATATTAAGTAAAAATCATGTTCCATGAAGATATTTAGTACATTTCCTACCGTAAATATCTCAAAACTTAATTTTTGATTAGTAATATTCATTGCTAAGAACTTCATCTGAACAACTTTAAAGATGATTTTCTCAATATTTAGATGTTTTTGCTCCCTCAGATTCCAGATTTTCAAATAGTTGCATCTCAGACAAATATTGTCCCCTGAACAAACCACACATCAATGGAGAGATGATTTATTCAGCTTCAGATGATGCATACATCTCAATTTCAAACGATGACCCATTACGACTGCTTTTGTGGTTCAGGGTCACAGTTAAATACTGGTGACTTGACTAGTCGTGAGGTACTGATGACCCACAAACCCTCAGCTCCTCACCGGCGGCCTGAGCTCGCTCCTGCGGGGAAGCTGTCTGCTCTCCAGCTGGTACATGCGCAGGTACAGCTCCGTCACAGGGGTGGATGCGTGGACGAAGCGCATGGCTGTCAGAGCGCCGCTGACGTCCTCAAACTGCTGGAGACGATAGCGAGACACCAGGGCGTGAGAATCAGTGTGGGGCGGCAGGATACCTGCAGATATGAAGGTTCGTCAAGAAACCTCTCGCAAAGCTGCACCGAGCACAAAAGCTGCTTTAAACACAGAGGATGCTCTAATGATTTTGATGTGAATGATATTTCGTGTTCTCACCCAGCAGGACTTTCCAGACGTGTATCCGGTACATGGAGGGAAGAGGAAACCTCTGACTGAAGGTGCTCAACTTCTCCACGTCTGAAAACAACAGCAACAGAACTGACTGAAGGAGCGAGAGCTTATATCACAGCCATTTATTCTCAACTCAGAGATACACAGAATTTCACAGATCGATGTGAGCCTAAACAAAGATGAACAATACAAACTACTGTATAGAATAATACAAGTAATAATAAGTAGTTATTATTATTAGTATTATTTATTACTGGGCTGAAGTGCTAGTTATTGAACATTTAAACCGTTATTTAAAAAAACAACAATTGTTATTATTATGGAGTCAAAAGAAAAAAAAATTTCTTCACTGTTACAAAACACCGACATTAAAAATAAATAATTATAGTTGTTATTATTTATTATTGTGTTGGAAAAAGTAAATCTATTCCATATGATTAATGACCACTTAATCCAACAATAAAAATAATTAATAATATAGAAATTAATTGTTATTAATTATAATAAAAATAGTTATTTTTAACGTTATTACAGCGTCAAAAGAAAAGAAGAAAAAATCTGTTCTGCATGGTTCCTGAACACCAACATTAAAAACACAAATAATTGTATGCCGTCTAAATGTTACATTATTATTATTTATATATTATTTATTGTGTTAAAAAAGTCCAAATCTATTTTTCATGATTCCTGCACCAACATTAAGTATGAATTATTAATAAATTACTAAAAACAATGAAAAACGTTTAATAAGAAGAAACTATTATTTAATATTATTATTAATATAAAATTATACTTTTATTGTTTATTATACTATTAAAAAGAACAAAATATAACTCTTAAACCAACATTAAAAATGCATTAAAAAATTATGAAATAAATTATAATAATAACAGTAACTATTATAGTTACAGAAGGAAAAATGTGTAAAAAAAAAAAAAACTTAAACATTAAAAATGCATAACAAATAATAATAAAATAAATAATGATAATAATAACGGTTACTATTATAGTTACAGAAGGAAAAATATGTATATAAAACACTTCAACCAGCATTAAAAATGCATTAATATATATATATATATATATATATGCATTAATATATATATATATATATATATATATATATATATATATATATATATATATATATATATATATATATATATATATATATATATATATATATATTAACCGTTGCTATTATAGTTACATAATGGAAAATGTGTAAAAAAACAAACAAACACTTAAACCAACATTTAAAATGTATAAAAAATCTATAATGTATAATGTATAAATGTATAAAATCACTATCTAAGGCCCATCACCGAGAAAGCTCTATCTCCTCTGTGTTTCAGCCTTGTAGAGGGAACCATAAGTAGGATATGATTACTAGATCTTACATCTCTGGAAGGGTTGTGAGGATGTAGCAATTCAGATAGGTAACGTGGAGCGAGACTGCATAAACATTTATAAACAAATAAGAGTATTTTAAAATGTATCCTAGGGTTAACAGGAAGCCAATGAAGTGCTCGCAGAAAGGGGGTGGCAAAATCAGATTCGCGGCCTTTTCTTCGAAATTTGGCTGCTGCGTTTTGGACCAATTGTACGCAAACTTTCTAAGAAAACACTGAAGTTCTTAACACACTTTGATTCAAAAACTGTCAGGTTCTCCAAAGTTGAGTTGTTAAAATTAAAATTGTCCTGTGGACCAAAAACAATGACCTCAGTCTTAGAGTCATTTAAGGTTAAAACACCAAGACATGTAAATAGTGCATCGATGGCTGAAGGATCATTTCTTTTAATAGGCAGATAGATCTGTGTGTCATCGGCATAAAAATGAAAGGACACACCGTGCCTTCTCAGAATTGAACCTAAGGGAAGCATTGTAAAGTATAACATGCAAACACATTTGAAAAGCCAGACGTAAACGTCAGTTCTTATTTTTCTTTTACCTTAAAAATACATCGACCTAATTTGATTTAAAAATCACCTGCTGTAGCACACTGAACAAAAGTGTTTCATTCATCCAATGAAAACATTTTAGGGTAATGATTCACAACTATATTTATATATATATATATATATATATATATATATATATATATTTGACTTGAGCAAATAGTTAGTTATTTTTCATTGGCTCAAGTAAAAAAAATATAGATGTGAATCATTACTCTATTTTTTATTTTTATTTCGACGAATGAAACACGTTGCATCTTTGTATTATTCGCATTATTTGATTTTAACATTTTGGAATAATTTATTTATAAAGCATACTTTTTTTAGTCTCACTGGTAAAGCTTTTTCATTTTATTTTTTTTTAACCAAATTTAAAAACTAAAACAAAAACTGAATGCTGATGTAGAAACCTCTTATAGAACGTGTGTTGATTGTGGTGTTTGGTTTGTAGAACTATGCAGTTACTGCCTTTAATTTCACATGGTTACAGTTAATCTTTTCATTTAAGGCCAGTTCTCTGTAGTTTCAACCCAATTCAAAAACAAAAGCTGAATGCTGATTATGTCTGTAGCATCTATGTTTGTATTAAATGTAGTCTACTACTTACTGTACAGTTACTGCCGTTAATTTCAGATGGTTACCGTTATTGTTTTCAATAGCCAAAAGCCAGTTTGGTCTATTAAACACCAAATAAACATCTTGTTTACACATACTTTCCTTCTTTCTTTCTTGTTTGTTGCTTAAAAAATATAATATCGGTATCGGCCAGTTTGCTTATAAAACTCTTACCCAGAGGACTGTCCTTCAGCAGGATCTCGAGGGACTTCTTCTCCTCAACTCCTCTGAAGCCCACTTTCTCATAATACGCCGAGCGGAAGTTCCTCTGAGGATCATCAGCCATGATCACTGCAACACAAAAACATACAACATGACTAGTAAATATGTCATACTGATGAACGTATTAATATACCATGGTATTTTCATGCTACCTTTCCTTCCTTCAAACAACACCAAGCATGCACGCGCCCAAAAAAGATATAGTATTTTCGTTAGTTATAATACAAGTACGTTAATACATTAGAATTTAACACTTCCCTAACCAGTTAGATTATTTTGAATCGTAACATTAACATTTACACGAAATACAAGCTACATCAGTAAGCTTATGTGAGACAAATTTGTTGTGTATTTCTCATAAACGACGGTTGAGATATTTTTTTAAAAATGACCGTTTGTTTACCTCAGAGCGCAGATCTCAGCGGGCCTCCGCGGTTTTTCCTCGTCTGCACACAATTTGTCAGTCCGAAAATTCACATTCAGTTCATGAACGCGGAATTATTATCTTTAATTCTTAAATGAGAGTCTGAAGATGTATACGTCTGTGAACAAGGCTGTCTGCAGTCCTGTGACCCCGGATGTAATTCACGTCCTCGTGTTGTTGTTCTTTCGCGCGAGTCCAGCAGGAGGCGCGCACTCGGCTCAGCTCCCGTATACATAATAAAAGACATATTTTAAAGCTTATTTAGAATCTATAAAATCTTTTAAAAAATAATAAATAAATTATTTATCTGCTAAATGAATTAAAAATAATCGTGTGATGGCCTTTTATTTTTATTATTATTTTTAATTTTATTAAAATCGTCTCAGTGTGCAGCATACAACGTGTAAATAAATAAATGTGTAAATATGAGAAATGTGTGAAGAGCTTGGTTTTTAATTTTTTAATTTTATTTTGAAAGTTCAATAATAATAATAAAAAAAAATACATAAAAGACAATAGATATATGTCAGTTCCAACAAGATTGGACAACACATTTGCTTTCTTAACCCTCGTAATGCATTCAAACTCTGAATTAAATTCGTGACCGCTCAAAATTTTGTAAAATACACCTCTTCCGGGGATACTAAACTAATTGACCACCAACTGACCCATGCATTCAGATCCCTCTTATTTTAAAGTCACCTACAAATATTAAAATTATTATTTTTTGCTACCTGAATACAACCATAGCAGTCCGTGATTGATGTTATATGAAAGCACACGCATACACAATAAAACACTTATCCTTGAGTTTTCAGTCATTTTGTTAGAAGTCTGCAGGCTAGGAAAATATTTTTAAATCTTCATATTAACTGTTTCTATTATTTTTGTTGTTGTTGACATAATTAGTCAATAGCTAAATTATTTTACAATGAAAAGTACAAACATGTTGTCAGCTTATTTATAGAGCTGATAGACAGTCATGTTAAATCCTAAAGTTAACGCACATAAAAAAAAATAATAATAAAAAAACTAAACAACGCTTTAAACGCTATGTAAATACCATGTATAATTTGGCACTCTAGTGGTTAATAAACAGAACTGCACGCATCCCGCGGAAGAATATTCTAACCGGAGCTACAAGTTAATGTCTATGGCGATTCACGCAGGTATGTGTTACTCCGCAGCGGTGACGACCCGAACAGGCTACAATAGTCCAGATATAATCACTTATTATGAATTTACCATAGTGATCTGGGATAAGTCAAAAAGGCGGTTTGGTATATTAATTTATGATGTACTCGGTCATTATATACATTTTGCAAATTTTGAACACAGAAAAAAAGTTACATAGTGTTGCTTTGACGTGCACTTGGATCTTTGGTTGTAATCACTTTTAAAACTGAATGGAATTAAAAGTATTAATGTTAAACTTTGAAGTTCTAAAGTAAATATTGTGAAGTCTGGAGTGGATTAGATTAAGCCAGGCATGAAATAACTCCTTAATATAACACTTTATAGATAAAATCAAACAATAGTAATAATTCTTCATAGGAGTCATATATTTGTGGTGTTTTTTTTATTTGAGTAATAAAACTGTAAGAAAATTTTCAGACACAGTGTTAGAGATCAACGTCACAGAGTAATTCGGGCTAATACAAAGGTAAATAGAAGGCACTGTAACTAAGAAAAACTACAGCAATTCAACAGTATTAATGTAAAAACATATTTTTGAGTGACATATTTACTTAAAATCTAGAGTTAGAAACAACTTTAATCTGTTTAATAAAAATTCAAAAGTAGATAAACCCCCATTATGTGAATATGCAGGCAAAATTAAAAGGCTTTTTAAAAAAAAAATTGTATTAATACATTCAATATTGATTTAAGGAACACTAAATGCTACTGGTTCTTCCTTAGTCTTCCAAACAACGTGATTAAAAAAAAAATGCTGATTCGTTTAGAACACAATCCTCATTTCCAATAATAAACATTACCGATTTTCTCATATTGTTATCTTAAAATACTATGATGGATAATTGTGCTCTATTACATTGCACAGTACAAAATGATTGTTTAGGAGAGCGATCTGGAACTGAAAGAGGTTTTGCTGTAGTTAAAGCTGCTGTATTTGGAAGAAGAAGAAGAGGAGGATAAGCTGTAGTCTACGCTGCCTCGACGGGATCCACTTCGAGAGCCGCTCCGAGAGCCTGAAGCGGATCCTGGATTCGAGAGGTTGTAGGGGCTGCTGATGCCACGTGATGAAACCGTGGAGGCGGGAAGCATGCGGACCCCCGTGTTCTCCTCGGTCATGCATCCTTCCAGAGCCTCCTTGTAGGATATCCTCAGCTTGGTCTTGGGGCAGGTGAGGGTTTTGGGGTGGTGGCGCGTATCCTGGAGCTTCTGAGCTGCTCTTAGGTCCAGCCAGCCGAGCTGCAAAGCCTCCTCAAGTGAACGTCTGCACCCAAGCTCTGGGTCGAATAGCCCGCCAGTTAAAAACTGGAATTCGAGGAACCGCTGGCCGGCTTCGTACGGCAACCATTTTTCCTTGACGGCTTCGGCGGCTGACATCTTACGCTTGGTTTTCACGTCTTCGAAACCAATATACGCTTTCTGGGCAGGTTTTATCCTGTTGGCCATTTCGTCATCAAGGACACCAAGTCGCGTTGCTTCTTGAATAGAAATACGGCGACCGTTTTCAGGGTTCACAATCCCTCCGGTGCAAGCCTGAGCCTCCAGGAGTCGTTGCGCTGTGATGGAATCAATGATTCTTCTCTTCAGAGCATCACATATGCTGATCTTCTCCAGCTTCTCTGTGTCAAAAACTGCTCCAACTGGATTCTGCTCCTCGATCATTTCCACTAACGGGGTCAGTTTGATTGACATGCTGGATATATGCTTGGTGGAGTTCGTTGAGGATGGATCTTGTTGAATGGTTTCTTGAGTGGAGATACTCTTGACTGTTTTAACCGTTTCAGTTTTTATTTTCTGGCTTTTCATTGTCGTCTGGGATGCGAAAGATGATGAGGCGTCAGAGGAGCAGAGTGGTTTGCTGAGGGTCTTTGTCTTGTTGGCGATCATATATGCAAGCTCTGTAAGGATGAGATTTCCTGAGCTATACTTATCAAGGACATCTTGATCAATCACTCCTTGAGCGAGCAGTTCTTTCAAGTCATATTGAATGCCTGTTTGCATGTCCATTATAGCTGTACTGGTCGAGCCATCTGGGGCAATGATGACTATTTCTTCCCACTCACATTCTTGCTGAGACAATTCCAAAAAGGTTTCAGTGTCTATGAGTTTCTTCTCGTAGGCTTCACGCACCGTCATCTCTTTATTATCAGGATCAACAATCAATACTCGTTTCTTCCTTGTGGAGTTCTTCTGCTGCATCTTTTTCTTATCATAAAGAGGCAGAAGCACTAGCCCCGTCTTCTTATCTGGAATGCAACGGCTCTTTAGCTCCAGGTAGGTCAGATTATCCTCTGTGTTTGGGTCAAAGAAACCCTTTGTATCATCTCCTTCATCTTTCAAAATCTGGTTCATCTCTTCATCAAAGTAGTTCCTTTGGTACGCCACATCAACATCGATTCTGTGACTGTGTTTAGGGTCAATGATGCCACCACTTGCAATCTGAGCCTCCAGCAGGCGAATGCCATGACCTTTCTCTATGATACCACGTTCAATGGCTTCGAATAGGGAGATCATCTTGTTAGTGCCTGGGTCTTTGTACCCAGTTACCGCTCTCTCTGCAGACAGAAGCTTGTCTTTGAACTCCACTCCCACCAGTCCTTTCTTACAAGCCTCCTCGACTGTGTAGTATTCGTTGTTGATGGGATCAATAATGAAGCCTGAGGCTGCCTGGGCCTCCAGAAGCTCCAAGGTAGTGCCTTGTCTCAGAAGCCCTTGCTTCATGGCCTGGTAGATGGGCAATGCGCAGTCGTTGGCCTCGTCATAAATCCCAGCAATGCAGGTTGAGCCTCGGAGATAAGCCCGAAGCCTGTGTTCAATATCACGGCTGGTAATCTTGCCCTCTCTCAGATGATCTACGTCCGAAGGTTGCAGCAATTTCGCATCCACCAGATCTGACACACTAACTTCATGGCGCAGTCCCTGTACAGTCACGGGTTTCTCTGGAGCTGGAAGCAGGAGTAAGCTAGTACTGAGATCAGCCTTGCATCGCTTCTTGATAGTAATGTAACTGACACGCAGACCAGAATCAGGATCGATATAGCAATCAGGTCTGGCATTTAGAGCTTGATAAAGATCTTCATCAACAAGGTCACGGTCCATGGCAGTATCTTTGGAAAGATAGACGCTAAGGATGGGATCAATGATGCCTCCCGCCGCCTCTTGTGCCTGCAGGAGACGCAGAGCTGTTTCTCGGTTAACTATTCCTTTCTTCATGGCTTGGCTTACTGCCAAGAGTTTACCAGTTTTGGGATCCCTGAACCCAACGCAGGCGGCCTCTGCAATCAACAGCTGCTTCTTGTCAGCTTCATCCACAAGTCCATTCAGACAAGCCTCCTCAACCGTCATCCTCACATTAGCTCTGGGATCTATGATGTACCCTGTGGCAGCTTGAGCCTCCAGCAACATGTTTCCACTCTCGTCTGAAACCAATTTTTGTTTTTTAGCCTCGGTGAAGGTCATTTTGCCCTTAGGTCCTGCTGCAAGACCTGCAATGGCTCCTGTGCCTTTAAGATTAAGCCTAATGTCAACAGATACATCCTTGACAGTTCGCTGGCCATTCATCAACTGCTCAAATGTCACCTTGTCTATCACACCACAGTCATGCAACTGCTGCGCCGTGACCTTCTTGCGGACACCTTCGAAGACCAGTGAGGAGGCATCCATTAGGTCTGTCTGAGTGTATTTGGTAGCACCATCTGGTTTCCGCTGCAGTCTCAGGAACTCATTCTGCTGCGAGTCTCGAAGCGCCTTCATTTCTGCCCTCTCTCGTTCCGAGTTCTGCATCAGCAGCCTGTAGCGTTCTTCAGTCTCCTTCAGTTGCATCCTCAGCCTCTCCATCTCGGATTTAACAGAATTAAATTGGCTCTCCAGGCCGGAGCGCTCCGAGGTGTGCTTTCGAATCTGCTCTTCGTGAGTTGCGCATTTGGTCTTCCATTGGGTAAAATCCTTCTTGATCCTCTCATTGTCCTCCTGCAGCTGTGCTTTGAGTCGCAGTTCTTTTTCCAATGAGAGTTGGATACTGGCTAGCTCGTCTTCCAGCTTTCTCAAGCGCATCATATCCTGTTCCATTGTGGCTATTTTGTTGATGAAGTCATCCCGTTCTCGCTGCAGGCTGCTGCACTGATATTGGGATGTTTGGATCACAGAGGAAGTCTGCAACAAAAACCCCAAAGAGAAGATTTGTTTTATTTTTTAAGGTGATCATCCTTTAAATGATTTTTCAGATAGGACAATGATTTGTTATTGTATGACAATTATTTATCATGCATTGATGATTACAAAAAAGAACTGATTGGTTTTCAAGCAAATTAGTTGGTTATAGGCAACCCTGCTCCTGGAGGCACTACCTTACAGCAGATTTTAGTTTTATCTAGGGGTTTTCACGGGTCCCCCTTGGATCCGAAAACCTGAGGTCCGACCCGAGACCTGATAGTCCATAACATTGACGAGTACCTTAGCCAGGTCGGATTCAGTATCAACGGCTTCAAGACTTGGGTAATTTAAAATAAACTACTTTTTCCAAATGGAACCAGTTAGACCCAAATTCTTTTAAACTATCCCGAATGCATAGGCTTCTTTCATTTTCGTGCATAGAAAAGCATATGTTTTATAGATGTGAGATCTATCAGGAAAATCCACTGGCTTCATTTTGCTGCCTGTTCATAGATGGCTTTTCATTTTTGTGTCCAGGAGCCTTTCCTGGAGATCAGGTTGGAGACAACACTAGCGAATCCATTAATTATAGGGAATCCATTATATATAAATTTTCGCAGTGATTTTGCCAAGTAAGACATGTTTCTGGATTAACATCTTTTGATGATCCTGGATGAAAATTATTGTCCAAAAATATAAACCCAATCCCTACCCCTAAATCTAAAATCAGTGGGAAATTATAGCTGATTAACAAGGGTGTAGAAGCACAACTCTGGTTGTAAGCCTAAAGCAGATATTTTCTGTTAAGTTATAGCTCAATTCTGATTTGTTGATTGGAATGTTGTTCCAGGATTAACAAGGATGTTGATCCAGGAACATATTGTACTTGGTGAAATCACGCTCGCCAAATGAAATGCCATCGGGTCGGACTCTGATCTAATTTCATCGGGTCTGTCTCGGGTCGTGTTCTTCTTAAAAAAAAAATTTATGCATGTTGGGTTCAGGTAAGAAGTGATTCAGGTTGATTCGAGTCGGGCACATATTTTAGGACAAGAGAAGTCCACTAGTTTCATCCCAACTCCAACACACTTTCTTGTTATTTTCAAGTAATCCTGAACACCTTGATTAGCTGGATTGGTGTGTTTGATTAGGGTTGGAGCTAAACACCAGCATAGTAGCCAACCAGGGGCAGGGTTTGCAAAGCCTGTTCTGAAGTATTAAAATCACACAGGGTGCCACAAACAATAGAGGTTAGATTGATATGTCTTGAATGTGGTTGATCATGTATGCAATGGATGCTGTTGTGCAAAACAACTGTCAAAGGGCAGACTACAAAAGGCATGTAAGATGCAAATCAGCAGGGTGTGGTGTGGAAATAGGTCAAACATGCAATTAAGACATGCAAAAATATGGCAGATTTTTATGGGGACATATTTTGCATGTCAAGACTAACAATTTACAGCTTGAAGTGTGAGAGAGAGATGCACGCAGCTGGCTAAATCTATTAATTTTAACTTGAGAACTCAAGTTTTTAGATATCCTAGTACCTCTCTGGCTTGTTTTTGTACATTTTCTATCTCCTCTTGCAGTTTTTCTCTCTCGCTTGAGAGCTGTCGCATAAGCCTGTCATGCTCTGCACCGGCACGCTGGTTGGACTCAAGCTGTTTCTGCAAAGCTGCAATTTGCTCAGTCAGCTCCCGATCTCCCTGCTTTTTGTTCTTGAGCAGTTCCTCGTGTTCTAGACGCACAGAGCGCAACTCCTCCTCCAGGCGGAGACGATCTTTGGTCAGAGTTTCGTTGAGCCTTTGCAGACGCTCAGTTTCAGCAATTCTTATGTTTAATGCACACGTCTTCTCCTCCATTCTGTGATGAAGGGCCTCGAAGCGCTGGTTGGCGTCTTGGACGCGCCCCTGCTCCTGTGTCAGCTGTAGTTTCAAAGTGTTCATCTCTGCTTTCAAGGCAGCAAGGCTCTGAGAAGATGCTTTGTGCTCCTTCAAGGCACGTTCTAGGGCCTCCTTCAGCTGCTTGCATTCTTCATCCACATGCTTGGCCTCAAGATTGGTCTCTTCCTGGCTCTTACGCAGCGTGGTGATTGTAGTGGTGTACTCCCGCATGGCCTGGCTACTCTTTTCAAGTTGCGCCTCTGTTCTCCTGCGCTTGCTGGCCTCCTCTTCCCCCACTTTCCGCTGCTTCTGCAAATCACTTTCCAGTCGCTTCAGCTCCTCCTGGAGCTCTTGAATGCGGTTTTGAAGGCGTGTATTAGTCTGTTCAAACCGGCCCTTCTCAAGAGCATGGGCCTCCAGCTCCACCCGGATGAGGCTCAACTCCTGGTGGGAAGAGCGCAGTTGCACCAACTCCACATTACAGTTTTCATACTTAGTTTTGAGGTCGACCAACTCCCCCTCCAGTCGCCTGGTCTCAGCCTCGAAAGATCTTTTCAGACGTTGCTCCTCTTCTAGAGAGCGTGAGAGACGGTTGATCTCACTACTCTTTTCTTGCAGTGCCCGACTGGAGCTTTCCTGCACCTCCCTTGTTTTGTTGTCTGCTTCACGTTTCTGGCTAGACAACAACTGGACTTGAGATTCAAGCTCATGCCTCTTTCGGCCTTCCTCTGTACTTACAGCTCTAAGTCTCTGGACCTCCTCTTCTAGGTGTTTCCTCTGAACCTCCTCCTGACCGAGGGAGATACGAAGCCTTTGCATCTGCTCCTTTAACTCCCTAGATTCTCCCTCTAATCTTTCAATCTCCAGACTCATGGAAGCAGCATCACTTTCCTTCTGCTGCGAAAGCTTCTGCATGCTGGTCTGAGTAACGAGGATTTGAGATTCGTAGGTCTGTTTCACCTCTCGTATCTCTGTGTTGTGCTCCTGCCTTACCTTTGCCAGCTCTGCTTGCGCCTCCTTGACGCGCCGAGCCTCGTCTTCCAATTCCCTTCGCAGACGATCCAGCTCTTGAGTCCTGTCAGACACAGTCTTTTCTAGCTCCATCTTGGCCCAGCTGGCCTGCTCCAGTTCCTTGAGTTTCTTGCGCATAGTTTCATCATGTTCGTCCTGCATAAATGTGTACCGTTCTTCCACGACTTTCTTTTTTCTCTCCATTTCGTCCAACTGGAGTTTGAGGCGACGTACTTCATCCGTTAGCTCTTGGAGGCGGTTGGTAGAAGAGTCCAGGCTATCTTGTGTGGCCATGCACTTTAGAGTCTCAGTCCTCTTCACCTCTTCCAGAGATAGCAGGTGTGTCTGGGATTCATTCAGCTCCTGCTGATATTTTAGAAGAGCTTCCTGCAAAGAGGTATTCGTTGCATTTTGATCCTTGATAGCATCTCGCAGCTGCTGAAGTTCCTCCTCGAGAAGCTCAATCCTGGTATTCCGGATCTGCAGAAAACATTTTAATATACATTATGTTGTGCTTCATAACTATATATTTAGCAGGTAAGTAAGTACCTTGAGAATAAAACTTACATCATGAAACCTTACGCTAACATTTGGACAAATCTGTTCAGTCCTAAAACCATTTAAAGACTTGGTAATTTTAAGGCTTTTGCATTTACTGAAGAAGGTTTAGGTAGGGCTGGATGATTTTGGGGGGAAATGTAATCGTGATTTAGTGATTAACACAACTTGGATGAAAACCTTGTGAAATATAGATTAACACGACCAATTCTGGGTCAATTATTTACAAATTTCAGTCTGTAACTGATTCCAAATTACATGACAAAACTGTAATTACTAATATAATCTATTACATTACACATTTTAAGTAATATAATCAGACAAATTTTTGGATACTTTTAGATAACTTATTCTTTAAATAATTTATCATTTTTTAAATGGGATAATATTGTACCATATTAATATAAAAATGCAAAGAAAATATATAAAAGACAACATATCCCAATCATTGTTATTACCAACACAAAGTGCATTAAACACTAATTTACGTCAAGGTTTCTTAAACTGCGGTTCATGAAGGAACTTTTTTGAGTTTAATGAAAAGCTAATAATTAATTAAATCAAACATGTAACAAGTATAACAAACATAAAAAGTAACAAAAAAGTAACTTTAGTCTGATTACAAGTATTGAATACAAGTATTGTGTAATTAGATTACAAGTAATGTAATCTAATTACAAGTACTTAATTTTTGTAAATTGATTACCAGATACCAGCTACTACCCAGTGCTGAATATGATTATAACAAATTACATATTAATAAATATTAAACAAAGTAAGATATTACTTTTTAAATATTTAACTGTAAATAAAATAATAAAATCTTGATTTATTCGCTCTGAAGAGTCCTTATATACCTTCAGTTCTTCCATGTTCTTCTGGGAAGCCGTAAGAAGTTTGTAGTAATCGCTTGAACGTGTGAGGAGCTCTAAGTAGTGTGCATTTAGTGAAGAGACCTGGGGGACAAAGACAAGTGTGAATCGTTTTTAAATAATAAAACACTGCAATTACAGTAATGCTTGTGTGTTGACTGGGAAAGTGTGTGTTTTTAGGTGTACCTCTTCTGAAATGAAGGATGCTGGTGACTGCAGCACAGTCCTCTTGATGGGGATGTTAAGCAAAGTATCCAGTCCAGCGCTGTAGACTGCCAACTCAAGCTCATAGCTCTACAGAGACACAGTTCAGATTATTTTATTATTAAAAATGCCGTCAGATGTGAAATTAGAAATTAGTAAATTTGCAAACTACAGCAGTATCCTAAACCAATGACTACATTTGTGTTTGTATTTTTTTAACATGGCTTCAAAGCAGCTTTACAGAAATTCATGATGCGATTATAAAGCATAAAAATAAGTCATTTTAATAGTTTTTCATTTGTCTTATAATCGCAGTTCAGATCATGTAGTTTGCATTTTACAGTGATGTTTTGTAATATTTATCTTAACTCTTAACAGTAAAGCCTCCATTAGTTAATGCATTAACTAATATCACTTAACAATGAGCAATATATTTGTTAAAGTATATCTAGGTTAATGTTAGTGTTAATTTACTGACCCTGAAATACTATTATATTTTTTTGTTAATATCAGAATCAGTTTTTGTTTACATTTTTAATTTTTAATTTTAGTTCTAGTTTTAGTCATTTTTTTGTTGTTATTTTTATTAGCTTTATATATATATATATAAATAATGTCCATATAGTTTTTCTTCATTTTTATTTCAGATTTAGTTATTTTAGTAAATTAAGTTTAACAACTAAAATTAAACATTTTCTGAAAAAAAAATGAAAATGAAAAATTTATATTATATATATATATATATATATATATATATATATATATATATATATATATATATATATATATATATATATATTAATTATTTAAATGCTATTTTCAGTTTTAGTTAACTATAATAACCCTGGTAAACATAAATTAAACGTTAATAAAAACACAATTGCTCATTGTTAGGTCTAATGAATAATATTAATAATATTAAGAGATTAAATAATATTAAGAGACAACTTTTGATTTAATAAAGTGTTATGTAGTAAATTAACGAATTAAAATGAAAAAAAATTAGTATTTTTACAAAATTTTAAATTTGAGCTAAAATTAATTAACAAGTATTTTGAATGGTTTGTTTATGATTTCAGAGACAGAAACTACTCTATTAACAAATTTTTAATGACTACATTGGGACTTAAACTACAAAACTTCTGACAGCACAATTATTGAAACTGAATACCTTGATGGCTTTTATGCAGGTTTCTCCGTCTTTCTGCACCATCTCCAACAGCTCTCCCTTCGCCTTTATATCAGAGTTTAACGCCTGCACACATTAGAAAACAGCATGACGAAGGTCTACTTAAACTTTATTTATATGGCTGATTTAGACATGTTTTCCAGGCTCACTCTCTGTTGGTTGAGGAGCTGTGTGTAAACGGTGATGTCGTCGGTCTTCACGGTCTGCTGCGCATCGATCTGTCGCTGGGTTTCGTCGATCCAGCCGCTGAGACGAGAACTGGACTGCAGGTATCGCTGCAGATGAGGCAGGTAAGAGCCCAGATCCTCCAGCCTGAGGAAACAGCCTCGTTAGTCACTTAATTAAAGCCTAGAATCAGATAATACGTGTTCGGTTGGGGACGGAGCGTCTGACCTGTTGTTGATCTGTGTGTGGATGCGTTTCCAGCGGTCTGACAGCTGGCTGACGTGCTCGGCGTATTGGGAGAGGTTTATGATGCACCTGTAACGGCCCTGATCCGTCTGTTCATTATACTGTTGGAGCTTATTCAAATCAACCAGCAGTGAATTCAGCAAATCCTGCTTGTGCTCCAAATCACTGCGCATACTCTGGATTAGGAGGAAAAGTAGAGGTTAAGTCATATTGTAGAGTTAACTGCACTTGAGGACTCATTCGGATTTTCTAAATTTTTACTTACAAAAATTTAATAACATTTTATAAATGTAAAAATCATGAAATAATTTTTTTTTTCAATTATTATATATATTTTTTTATATTATAACTATTATTTTTTTAGTATCTAAACATGATTACCTGAAGCACTTGATGGTATTTCTGCACCTCGTTCGTGTCGAGCGACGATGTCTCTTTCTCCGTCAGCCGAGCTTCATAAACCTTCACCACGTCTTCAGCTTTCAGCAGATCTTTCAGCAGAGACTTCAGTGAATTCAACCTGAAATACGGAGGACGGGTGGGAAAATTTATATTTAATAGGTGTAATTCACAGCAGTTGATATTTTTTCTGATGCGTAAAATACAATTGCCTTCATAATGATCATAACAGTTCAGAAGTTCTTTAAAAGTTTTATAATAATAATTTAAAAAATATATTCCAACCGAAAACAATAGAAAATTGTAAAATTGTAATTTCAGTAATATATATGAAAATATATTCAAAAATAAAACAGATTGTATAATTAATAATTATAACATAACATACTAATAATTACATAATATAATATATAATGTAATAATATGATTTTATTTATTATATAATTATAGTATATACAAAATATTCAAATTTATTCATTTAAAATTTTATCATAAATTTATAAAATATAATAATTATAATAAATAAAAAACATTAAGTTATTTAAAATTATATTATAAAATTATATATTGTATTAACTAAAGTAGTTCATTTGAAGTTGTAATTATATTATAATAAATAAATAAAACAGAAAACAATTATTTTAGATTGTAATGATAATATATAGTTATAATTAGGGTTGCAAAAGGTGGACATTTTTCTGAAATTGTGAATATTCCAGGATTTTTATTTATTTTTTAATATTCCAGGGATTTTTGGAAATTCTCTGAAATTTACTGGAACTTCTCCACCCCGTTACAACATAATTATCCTAAAAATATATTCAAATACAAAAGTTTTTTTAAAGAAACATGCTAGCCACATGCTAATCATGCTAGAAACATCCTAATCATGCTAGTAACATGCTAGCAACATACTAGTAACATACTAATCATGCTAGAAACATGCTAGCAACATGCTAGCGACATGCTAATCATGGAAGAAACATGCTAGCAACATACTAATCATGCTAGTAAAATGCTAGAGACATGCTAGTAACATGCTAGTGACATGCTAGTCACTTGCTAATCATGCTACAAACATGCTAGCGACCTGCTAGTTACTTGCTAATCATGTTAGAAAGATGCTAGCAACATGCTAATAATGCTAGAGACATGTAAACCACATGCTTATCATGCTAGAAACATGCTAGAGACATGCTAACAATAAGCTAATCATGCTAGAAACATGCCAACAACATGCTAATCATGCCAACAACATGTTAGTCGCATGATAATCATGCTATAAACATGTTAGCAACATACTAGCAACATGCTTATCATATTAGGAACATGCTAGCAACATACTAGAAACATTTTAACAACATGCTAACCATGCTAGCAACTTGCTAATCATGCTAGAGACATGCTAGCCACATGATAATCATGCTAGAAACATGTTAGCAACATGCTAATCATGCTACAAACATGCTAGCGACATGCTAGTTACTTGCTAATCATGTTAACAAAATGCTAGATACCTTGCTAATCATGTTAAATACATGCCAGCAACTTTGCTAATCATGTTAATGACATGGTAGTCACTTGCTTTTAATGCTAGCAATATGTTAATCACTTTCTTTTTTAAACTTAACTTTTCAAACTTTTAAATCTTTTTAAACTTTTTAAACTTTTCAAACTTTCTAAATTTTTCAAACTTTCTGGCCAGGCTTTTTCAAGCCAACTTAAAGTTTGACCACAAACTTTACTATCTAGTTATTTCATAATATTTCAAAATATTATTGTTCTTATTGTATTTCCGGTTAAATAAATGCAGCCTTGATGCACATAAGAGACTTCTGCGTTAAGAATCTTACCGACCCCAAACTTTTGTACAGTATTGTATCATTACAATGAAGTCCAGCTTTATATTGGTGTAGTGAGTACCTGTGCAGGTGTGCAGTAGTGTAGTTCTCCAGGTGAACTAGTCTCTGGTTAATGAGGTCCAGCTGTGCGCGCAGGTATCTGGCTTTATCACTGTCCGAGGCGTCTTTGAGTTCGGTCTGAAAGCTGTCTCTCAGGCTCTGAAACTCGGCCTTCAGCATCTGCACGTCGTTCTGAAAGACCTGCACACAAGCGCTCGGTGTTAACCCCTTCCTCTCAGAGATCAGTGTTTCTGAGCTCTTGTGTTGGTCACCTGTGTGCTGGCGATGTGGCGTCCGCACTCCTCTGGCGCGTCCTCTCCTAAAGCGATGTAGAGGAACGTGATGAGAGACGAGTCTGCGGCGTCCAGCTTCAGTCGCAGCGAGTTGAGCTCGTTCAGCAGTTTGACGCTCACGGCCGCCGTGTATTCAGAGCCCTCTCCTCGAGTGGCTGCGATAAACACAACACATTCAGAATGTTACGCAGTGGATCTGCATAGTTTTTCATTTGTTTTTCGTTACAAATATCTTCATATTCTTCATAGTGTGGCATTTAACTGCACTTAAAGGTACAGTTCACCAAAAAAACTAAATTCAGTTCATGGTCCCCATTAACTTCCAAAGTATTTTATGTCCATCCATCTATCCATGCATTCATCCATCCATCCATCTATCTGACTATCTATCACCTATACATCCATCCATCAATCATCTATCCATCTATCCATCCATCCATCCATCTGACTATCACCTATCCATCCATCAATCATCCATCCATCCATCTATCTGACTATCACCTATCCATCCATCATCTATCCATCTATCCATCCATCCATCCATCTTACTATCACCTATCCATCCATCAATCATCCATCCATCCATCCATCTATCTGACTATCACCTATCCATCCATCAATCATCCATCCCTCCATCTATCTGACTATCTATCACCTATCCATCCATCAATCATCCATCTATCCATCCATCAATCATCCATCCATCCATCAATCATCCATCCATCCATCCATCTATCTGACTATCACCTATCCATCCATCAATCATCCATCAATCATCCATCCCTCCATCTATCTGACTATCTATCACCTATCCATCAATCATCTACCCATCCATCCATCCATCCATCTATCTGACTATCACCTATCCATCCATCAATCATCCATCCCTCCATCTATCTGACTATCTATCACCTATCCATCCATCAATCATCCATCTATCCATCCATCAATCATCCATCCATCCATCAATCATCCATCCATCCATCCATCCATCTATCTGACTATCACCTATCCATCCATTAATCATCCATCTATCCATCCATCAATCATCCATCCATCCATCCATCTATCTGACTATCACCTATCCATCCATCAATCATCCATCCATCCATCCATCTATCTGACTATCACCTATCCATCCATCAATCATCCATCCCTCCATCTATCTGACTATCTATCACCTATCCATCCATCAATCATCCATCTATCCATCAATCATCCATCCATCAATCATCCATCCATCCATCCATCCATCCATCCATCCATCCATCCATCTATCTATCTGACTATCACCTATCCATCCATCAATCATCCATCCATCCATCCATCCATCTATCTGACTATCTATCACCTATCTATCCATCCATCAATCATCCATCCGTCCATCCATCCATCCATCCATCCATCTATCTGACTATCACCTATCCATCCATTAATCATCCATCTATCCATCCATCAATCATCCATCCATCCATCAATCATCCATCCATCCATCCATCCATCTATCTGACTATCACCTATCCATCCATCAATCATCCATCCATCCATCCATCTATCTGACTATCACCTATCCATCCATCAATCATCCATCCCTCCATCTATCTGACTATCTATCACCTATCCATCCATCAATCATCCATCTATCCATCAATCATCCATCCATCAATCATCCATCCATCCATCCATCCATCCATCCATCTATCTATCTGACTATCACCTATCCATCCATCAATCATCCATCCATCCATCCATCCATCTATCTGACTATCTATCACCTATCTATCCATCCATCAATCATCCATCCGTCCATCCATCCATCCATCCATCCATCTATCTGACTATCACCTATCCATCCATTAATCATCCATCTATCCATCCATCAATCATCCATCCATCCATCAATCATCCATCCATCCATCCATCTATCCATCCATCCATCCATCAATCATCCATCTATTCATCCATCCATCTATCTGTCCATCCATCAATTTTATTCATTTTAATAAAAAATATTGTATTATTTTCAGGATTTTCCAGAAATATCTAAATAATAAATATATTTGAGAATTGCAAAAAAAAAAAAAACATAATATATTATTTTTTGCTTTAAAGGAAAAATTCTGTAATATAGCATTAACCTTACTAAATGTTTCTACATTTATGCTTTAACCAACAACAACAACAAAAGATTCTAAGAAAAATAAACCTAGTTCTAATTATATTTTGTGAAAACATATCTTTATATCTTACTTGCACAGTTTTGCTTATCAGTAAATTTGCCTTTTATTTGTTTTTTAAAGAAGCTTAGATATTGTTTTGGAAATGGAAATTGATACGAAAAAAATCATAATTGTTCCAAACTTTAACTAGTAATAAAAATACAAATAAATCCATATTTAAAAGCAAGACGTATGCTTAAAACAACAACAAAAAAATTCTTTATTTAATAAAAAAATACAGTAATATCTTAAATGTCTTGAAATTGTGCATTTTGTTGTGTCAGTCAATATTTTTGACTTGCTTTCCATTTAAAATATCTAAACATTATTAAATCAAAATGTATTTTTACTAGAGAACTAAAATGACTATTAGATCTGTTACATAGTGGTTAAAAATGTATAGCTTGAATGCACTGTAAGTCGCTTTGGATAAAAGTGTCTGCTAAATGCATAAATGTAAGATATGCAAAAAAATGAAGTGGGTTTATGGTTAATTCAAGAAAAAAAATTAAGTAAAAAGTGCTGTATTCAAAGATTATTTTAATCACAACTCACTTAATTTGGAAGCTTTTTGCAGAAAAACTGCTTTCTGTCCTTCTTAAGTAAATGCATCTTGTTTTAAGATTTTTTTCCATATCTGAACTGAGAATCGAGTCATTAATGTTACACACTGACCGTACACAGGCAGATCCACCACCAGCTTGCTGTAGTGCTGCTGGGCTCCTGTGAACTGGCTCTCCATCTGTTTCTGGTCTTCAGCCGCGAACAGCTCTGAACCCTGCGAGTGTTTCTTGAACTCCTGGAAGTGCATCTCTAAACTTCTGATGATGCTGTTGTACTCCTCCGAACTCATTTTGGAAAGCTGCGCATAAAACAAAAACAAAACACATTGGTCTTTAAATCATCATTTTGTCGGTTAGTTGCTTTGATAATGCACATTTTGTGTGCGACAAAAGTAAAGACATTTATAATGTTAGAGCAGATTTCTATTTCAAATAAATTCTGTTTTTTAACTATTTATTCATCTGTGAATCCTGAAAAATAAAATGCATCACAGTTTCCGTACAGCACAACTGATAATAATCAGAAATGTTCATATTTTCATGATTTCTGAAGATCATGTGACACTGAAGACTGGAGGAATGATGCTGAAAATACAGCGGAGCATCACAGAAATATATTATATTTCAACAGATATTAACATAAAAAACAGCTGTTTTAAATAATAATAATATTTCACAATTTTTACGCATTTCTTTATTTACCATGTTGATGGTGAGTGAATTGATGCGGTTGATGTCTAGCAGACAGTACTGCCACGAGATCAAACTCTTGACGTTGATGTACATCTGATTCCAGACGGTTAGAATGGCTTCATAATACTGAGAGTTCCTGCCGTCAGACAAAGTTAAACAGTAAAAAACAACTTAATAATGACTTAAATCAAGTCTAACATGAGCAAAAATACACTTCCAGTCAAAAGATTATTGAGGAATTCTCTTCTGCTCACCATTCCTGCATGCATTTGATCCAAAAATACAGCAAAGGCAGTAAAATTGTGAAATATTTTTACTATTTAAAATAACTGTTCTCTATGTGATTATCTGTTAAAATTTAATTTATTTCTGTGATGTGCATCTTTATTTTTAGCATCATTACTCACATGATCTTCAGAAATCATTCTAATATGATGATTTGCTGCTCAAGAAACATTTTTATTATTTTTATTTTCAATGTTTAAAAGTTGAGTACATTTATTTTTAGGATTCTTTGATGAATAGAAAGATCTAAAGATCAGCGTTTCTCTGAAATAAAAAGCTTTTGTAATATTATACACTCTATCTTTCAAAAGCTTAGAGTAAGAAATTATAGAAATGAACACTTTTATTTTGCAAGGATGCATTAAATCGAACAAAAGTGATGATAAAGTCACTTATAAAGTTAAAAAGGATTTCAGATAAATGCATAAAAAACATTATAATAATGTTGTTGTTTTTTTTGGTGCAGCAAAACAATATATTAGAATGATTTCTGAAAGATCACGTGACTGAAAATTCAGCTTTGAAATCACAGGAATAAATTACATCCCAAAATATATTCAAATAGAAAGCAGTTATTTTAAATAGTAAAAATATTAAATATATATTTTTGCTGTATTCTGGATCAAATAAATGCAGGCTTGGTGAGCAGAAAAGACTTTGGCGATGTTAACACTGTTATATTTTTGGGATTGACAGCTGCATTTTCTTTACAGGTGTTTACACTCTTGAAATGTCCGGTTTTATAAAATGCTGTTTGTATGAACGTGCAACGGGAGTCAAACCTGTATTTCTCAGTATTAACCATTGCAACAGTGAATAAATATGGTTATTTATCTTGCAAAAACACATCGATTCTCTACAGGAGGACTTTGTTCACCCCCGAGAGGTTTTTATGGATGGGCGCGTTTTATTTCACTCCTTTTGCACTGATGTATGCATGGGCTAATTTTCATTTTTGGGTGAAATAACGCTTTAAGTGAGTAAATTAAAACATTTAGCTATATACCATTATCAGCATATGAAGTAGATTTGTCTTCTATTAGAGAACATGTGGCTTTAATGCAGCGTCAGATGCTGAAAGCATGTTCAGTTTTATCTTAAACTTTCTAGTGAATGGACTGAGATGCAGAGGTTCACTTCACTCTTGCACAATGTTTGCATGTTGCTTGTCTGATATCCATTGGTCCACCTTTCTTGTTTAAAACAAATATTTTTAATATTGCGACACTTTTCCCTGCTCACTTTTGCTCAGGCCTGCCCAAAAATACAATTCTGGCTGCGCCTCTGCACTATCGAGAAAGCTATCTTTAAAGTTGTCCAAATTAAGTTCTTAGCAATGCATATTACTGATCAAATATTAAGTTTTTATATATTTACGATAGGAATTTTACAAAATATCTTCATGGAACATGATCTTTACTTAATATCCTCATGATTTTTAAAAGAAAAAGAAAAAGAGAATTTTTACCCATACTATGTATTTTTGGCTTTTGCTACAAATATACCCCAGAGACTCAAGACTGGTTTTGTGCTGCAGGGACACATACATGTGTAGATTGTGTGTGTGTGTGTGTGTGTGTGTGTGTGTGTGTATAATGACATGGCTATGACACAGGTATTACAAGGAGAGGGTGACTTATGAGGACATAACCCATGTCCCCATTTTTCAAAACACTTATAAATCATACAGAATGAGTTTTTTTGAGAAAGTAAAAATGCACAAAGTTTCCTGTCAGGGTTAGGGTTAGGTGTAGGGTTGGTGAAGGGCGATAGAATATACAGTTTCTACAGAATAAAAACCATTACACCTATGGGATGAACACACTTTACACAAAAACAAACGTGTGTGTGTGTGTGTGTGTCTCACTTGTTGGCCAGGCTGACAGCGAGGGGGTTTGGAGGGGGCACTAACAGACAGACCGCAGGCACCTGCATGTCCATTCCTCCGGGTCCCGTCACCTGCCACGTGGTTCTCTCAGAGTTATCCTTCAGGATCCCTTCATCACCCTTACGGATCGTCTTCTGCAGACACATACAACACACACACACACACACTATGACTAACGCATAACCACAACAGCCAAGTTCACACTGTGCCTTATTTATGAATCATGAGCTACATTTTATGTGTTAAATTTGTTAAAAAGTATCAATTTAGATATAATTGATCATATAACTAGTATATATATATATATATATATATATATATATATTTCTTTATTCGTGTCCTTGCTGAATAAAACTTAATTTTTATTTAATTATAAAAACTATACATACTATTATTAATATAAAAATAAAAATGTAACTTTATTTTTAAACTAGAATTGTTTTGTATCAGTTTCCAATAAAATCCATATTTATATGCATAAAAAAAGATAATACCTTTACCAAACATTTGAATTGTAGTGCATCCCAGTTTCCTCCAAAACATTATATTTTATAAATCATTATACTTTTATTCTATTATTTATATAATATTATATTTTTGTGAAATATATAAAAATTATCATATTTAAAATATTAAACAGATATAATAAATGTAGCCTTGGTGAGCTAGAACATTTTTTTATCTTTTAAAAAACATTTATTGTGTGTGTGTTTGTATACATATGTGATATTGTGTTATAAATGTAAACGTAAATTATTATAAAAATATACATGTGACCCTTGAGCACAAAACCAGTCTTAAGGGTCAACTTTTCTAAATTGAGATGTATGCATCATCTGAAAGTTGAATAAATCATCTCTCCATTGATGCATGGAAAAAAAAATAATTTAAATATTCAGAAAATCATCTTTAAAGTTGTTTAAATGAATTCTTAGAAATGCACATTACCAAGTAATGATATATTTACAGTAGGAAATGTACTAAATATCTTCATGGAACATGATCTTTACTTAATATCCTAATGATTTTTGGCATAAAAGAGAAATGTATAATTTTGTCCCATACAATGTATTGTTGTCTATTTCTACAAATATACCCCAGAGACTCAACACTGCTTCTGTGCTGCAGGGACACAGATATATGGATGTACGTGTCACCTCGTCCTGTCTGAAGTCACACAGCGCCTGCACGAGGATATTTTGACCCGTGATCTTCTCTTCTGGGTTTCTGGGTTTCAGTCTGACGATGCTCTTGGATTTGAGCACCAGCTGCTGGACCATCTCCCTCTGCTCCGTCAGCCGCTCGCGCTCCCTCTGTCTCACACACACACACACACACACACACACACACACACACACACACTGATAAAGCTGCAGCGCTGCATCAGCACTCGCAGTGTTAACCCCGAGCGAAGCATCACCTCCAGACCCTGCAGCAGATCCAGTAAGTCGTGTAGAGCTGTGGATTTATCGCAGGAGAAGTTCTTGCGGATGTTCTCGTGCTCTTTCTGCAGTTTGCTGTTCATTTCCCTCGCCTCCTTGTAGAACTGTGGAAAGATGCATAAACACATTAAGGGCAGAGACCAGCTCAATGCAAAATGACTGTAAATACAACATACGATGCAAGGAAGTATAACCAGAAGGTGCATTATACAGTGAGGTGTGTAAACAGCATATGGCCAATGACCATAACATGTTCATAGATTTGAACTCTACTTAGTATGAAATAATAAAACACATCTATCTGACCTGGCTGTATCGTGCGTTTTCCTTCAGATGGACATGAATGCATTTGGTGATCTGTAGAAGCCAGCTCCACTGCGTCTGGAGCGTCTCCATGTAAGCCTGAGGAACACCGACGGAGTGAGAAACGGGACAGGACGGGTGCGGGCGAATTACAGACCAGACGCGCTGCTCACCTGGATCTTATCGGACGCCGGGTGGTTGTTTCTCAGCAGACCGTCCACCTTCGATTTGAGGACGTTCAGCTGAATCTCCTTCTGCTCCAGCTCACTCATGAGTTTCTGAAACACACGTTCATCAGATGTGCTACAAGGAGACGGTTTCACAACTTACACTCAAACGTCCTTAAAGTGATGTTTAGGGAACATTATTAATAGCTGATATAATATATATATATATATATATACAGTTGTGCTCATAAGTTTACACACCCCTTGCAAAATGTGCAATATGTTTATAATTGAAACAAAATAAGAGGGATCATGAAAATTGCATGCTTTTTTTATTTATTTAGTACTGGCCTGAATAAGCTTACACAAACTCCACAAGACAACAAAATAACTGAAATCATAAAAATAACCCCTTTCGAAAGTTTACACACCCTTGAAACCTAACACTTTGTCGTTTCATGCATGATCCACAGCTGTTTTTATATTTTGTGATAGTTGTTCATGAGTCCTGAGCAGTTTCATTTCCTGCTGTTCTTCAGAAAAATCCCCCACTATTTGGTTTTCCAGCATCTTCTGCATATGTAAACCCTTTCCAAAGTGACTGTGTGGTTTTGAAATCCATCTTTTAACACTGAGAGCAACTGAGGGACTCACTCACAACTATTGCAGAAGGTGAAAACACGTACCGATGCTCAAGAAGGCCACACGATGCATTAAGAGATTTTTCAATGGGATTTTTCAGGGTAAATTATACATATTGTGTCTTCTGGGAAACAAGTAAGTATTTATGTAGCTTCTGAAGTCCAGTACTAAATGAAACAATATGATCGTTAAACAAATTTAGTAGAATTTACACATCATCATCCTGTTCAAAAGTTTACACGCCCCTGCTCTTAATGCATTGTGTTGCCTTCTTATGACTTATGAGCACAACTGTGCATATATATACTGTTTATTATTTGTTTGTTTCAGCTGTTTGCCAATGCAATATCTCTGATTTTTGGTTTGTTTTGACACACACTGCTGAACGAGTCGTCAGTGTGAGTGTGTGTGCTCTTACTGAGAAGCTCTCCTGTTTCTGAGGGATGTAGACGTCGATGTTTTTATCGCCCCAGTCGAACACCAGCTCCTCTTCCTCTCTGTCGTTCACCCACATGATCTGTCCGGAGATCTCCTCGATGATGTTAAACAGTTCCTGCAGCTGGACGCCCCGCTGGTACGAGGCTTTCTGAGGATCAGCACAGTTTATCTCTTAATAACGCTCTCAAACGATCGGAGAAACGTGTGATTCGTGGCTAATAAAAGGTTTAGGTTTGACTGAAAGTAAAGCGTATGTTAAGGACTTGATCTCACCAGTAGACCGTCCCATTCTTGATCCAGTTTGTTGAGGCAGGATTTGGTCAATTCTGCATTTTGGTCTCTACCTCGCATCTAAAGCAACAAAAAGGTGAAAATATACAACAAATAATGCCATTATGCAATATACGATATACATTAGATATATTACATATCTATCTATCTATCTATCCACACACACACACATTATATATATATAAAATATTACACACACACAATTTAAAAAAACACATGTAATCACACATATAAAAATGAAATTAAAAAATGAATACAATTAGTAATTATTTTAATAAACATATTTTGTTAAATAATCATTTGTAAAAAAATTACATAATATCTAGAATTTTTTTTTTTTTTTTGTTGCATATTCACACCCATGCGTAAAATATCATGTTTTATTTTTTATTGAATTTCTTTATTTTCAGGTAAAGTATATATCATGAAATATATGTAATAAAAATTAATAACATTTTACATTTATTTCAATGTATGATTGAGGTGTATGTAAACTAACATACATATATATATAATATACTATATTTATTTATATATATACACATATATACATACATATGTATTTATGAGGTGAAATATTACATAATCATGTAATAAATCTCATTTAATTGTATATGCTTGGACAGTTATTAATCTGCCACAGACAAATGAGACTAACAGATGTGTGTGTGTGTGTGTGTGTGTGTGTGTGTGTGTGTGTGTGTGTGACTCACCAGCTCTGTTCGCGCTCGATCCACCTCAGCACTTCTCTGGATGGAGTTGTGAAACATACTGTGATTGGTCATCTGCTGCTCGATCACCGTCAGATCATCTCCCCACGACGACATCTCTATCAGCCTCTGCACACACACACACACACACACACACACACACACACAATCTAAAACATGAAGTTGCAGTTGTAGAAACACTTAAAGGGGGGGTGAAATGCTCATTTTCACTCAGTATCCTGTTAATCTTGAGTACATATAGAGTAGTACTGCATCCTTCATAACTCCAAAAAAGTCTTTAGTTTTATTGTATTCATAAGAGAAAGATAGTCTGTACCGATTTTTCTCGGAAAAACACGAGCGACTGGAGACGTGACGTGTGGGCGGAGCTAAAGAATCACGAGCGCCAGTAAGCTTTAAAAGCTTAGCAGTAAAAGTACTCTGATTGTGTCACTTGTGTTACTTGTAATGCATTATCCCCAACACTTGATGATACCAGCCCTAAACACCTAACAAATACATGCTCTAAGAACGTTTCTCTAATGTTCCAGTAGTTGTGAAAACTTTAAAATGTTCTCAGAACATTTATTAAATCTAAAACAGTTCATTCAAACAATGTACACATGTTGCTGTTTTGGTGCTAACAATGATATTTATATGATTATATACAATAATTATTTCTGAATGTTCAAAACATCCAGTTTTTTGTTTTGTTGACATTTTAAATATGTTATACAAACGTTAAAGGAACATTCCATTTTAGAATTCTTGCAAACGTTATATGAATGTTCTCTGAAGGTTCCAAATAAAGTAGCAACATTTAAAAAAAAAAGATTATTAAAAATAATAATTCCATGAACCGTTTTTGTGCTAAAATTTTAGTTAAGAAACTGTTTTTTGAACATCTTAAAGTTTTTGTTTGTTTGTTTGTTTTTTGATTATGCAAACATTTTGCAGACGCTATGGGAACGTTACTTTACATTACGAATTTTCTTTTCTAATGTTCTCTAAATATTCTGAAACAAGTAGTCACATATAATTCTATTCTAAACATTCTATCAATGACGTATAAACACTTAATGTGTTTAATGCTTTTGTGCAAACTTAAAAAAAAAACATTTAGTTTTGGAAAAATTATTTATGAAATGTTTCCTGCTTATGCAAACATTAAGGGAACATTTGAATCATTCTGGTAACATTATGGAAATCTTACTTTTGAATGTATAAATAATACCATTTTGGTACTAAAATGTTAGTTAAGACAAGATAACTCTGAATAAATGAAGGTGACATAACGCTTGTTTGCTCACAACTTTGAGAGAATATTTGGAGATCATTGTGAAAAGGTTGTCTGGTTTCTTTCAGAATGACTCAAGCGTCTGTGATTCATTAACCCCGAGCTCCTGACAGAGGGAGTGTGTGTTATTGACCCCCGCGGGAGAGACTCAGACACACACACCGTTTCTCAGAACAGGATTTGGGTTCTCTGGAACGATGTCGTGCTCTAATCTCTAAAGATTGTTTCATCTGCTCAGAGTTTTTCTTTCGTTTTCTCTCACTTTGTCCTGGCAAACACTCACGCTTGTGTCTTTATCTGGGCCTGACTGAACAGAGCCGCTCTTATCTGTGTTTTGTGAAGTTGATGTCTATTTCTGGCACATCAACCTCAGTGGCTCCGCCCACAGTGAAATCTCATTGGTTGAAAACCCTGCTTCACATAACTTCATATTAAACACCTCATACACTACCAGCACTGCACTAAATGGGTCGAAAGTAACATTTATAATGTTACAAAAGATTTCAATTTCAAATAAATGCTGCTCTTTTAAAAGTTCTATTCATGTGGGAATCCTGAAAAATAAAAAGTATCACCGGTTCCGCAAAAATATTTGAAAACTGAGCAGTAAATCATCATATTTTCATGATTTCTGAAGATCATGTGACACTGAAGACTGGAGGAATGATGCTGGAAATACAGCGGAGCATCACAGAAATAAATTACACTTTAAAATATTTTCACGTGGTAAACAGCTATCTTAAATAGTAATAATATTTCAAAATTTTTTACTGTATTTTTGATTAAATCAATGCAGCCTTGCTGAGCAGAAGACACTTCTTTCTAAAACAATGCTACTTTCTTATAATCATTATATTAGATTATACATCATCTCCTGCAAAAACCAGCAGTGCTGTTTGAGATGGAAAGCTCCTGCATGGATGAAACATCTAAAGCTGTGGTGTGAAGGTGGTTTACCCTCTGCTGTTGGATCCAGGACATGGCTTCGGTGAAGAAGCGGTTGTGCTCTTCACGGCTCACGCTGTACCGCATCGTCCTGCTGCTCCACTTCTGCTGCAGCGGAGGAGCGTTCAGAGCCATGCTCAGATCTCTGAGCTGCTCCGAGAATACATTCACACTGAGAGAGAGAGAGAGAGAGAGAGAGAGGGAGAGAGAGGGAGAGAGAGAGGGAGAGAGAGAGGGAGAGAGAGAGAGAGAGAGAGGGAGAGAGAGGGAGAGTTACAGCAGAAGTGTGCACAGACAAGACACTTAAGGACAAAACATTCTGAATTATGCATTGCATGTACAATACTGGATCAGTAATATTTCTGAAAGACGTCTCTTCTGCTTCACCAAGGCTTTGGTTAAAAATTGTGAAATATTATTGCAGTTGAGAATAACTGCTTTTGTGTGAATATCTGTTAAACTGTAATTTATTCGTGTGGTGTGCAGCTGAATTTCCAGCATCATTACTTCAGTCGTTACATCATTACTTCAAGTACAAAAGAACAGCATTCATTTGAAACGTCTTTACTGTCACTTCTGATCAATTTAATGCACCTTTGTTGAACAAAAGTAATAACTTTGTTTAAATAATAATAATAATATTACAGCACCGTTTCCACAAAATATTATCATGATTTCTGAAGATCATGTGACAC
>NC_039262.1:3204418-3206918 GCF_003368295.1 Carassius auratus | reverse complement strand
GAAGAGCTGCAGTTTAGGATCTGAAGTCACACCCACTGCGCGCTCCCGGGAGGCGTTTCTCTTACATCGACACATTCTGCACTGGACTATTATAACGACATACTCGTTGCTTATTATCGTGCATGCTGATTTATGAGCTCAGAGGCATTCATAAACCAAATACAGGATGTTTGCGCTCTCATAAAGTTTAAAGTGAACTGAAATAAAAAGTGCAAACTTTAAACTTGTTGTAATTGAATTAGAAAAATGTAATTGCAATGCAAACTTTTGGCAAACATGTATTTTGGCACCTTTGGATATTTAAGCAAACCATTAAAGTTAAAGACTGATGCACTTAATAAATCTGTTGAGTACTAAAAACAGTGTCTGAAAAAACAACAACTTTTAATTGAGCACCTGTTTTGAACTTTTCAACACCATGCAAAAAAATAAAAAATAAAATAAAATAAGTTGCATGCAGATTTATGAGCTCAGAAAAAAATCTAACTATATACAGAATGTTTGTGCTTTTGTAAATGCATTTGCATGCAGCTCCTTTTCATTGAACTGCAATAAAAAGTGCTTAAATTAACCTTTAACTCAGAGTGTAATTAAAAACTAAATAAAAGTTTTTCCCACATGTACTTTGGCACCTTTGGATATTTATAGCTTTTCAACAAAATGCATAAATGTTGCTATTATTATGCATGCAGATTTATGATCTTTGTATTTTCAGAAATGCATATGCAGGTCATTTTAAGTGAACTGCAATAAAAAGTGCTTAAATAAACTTTAGTGTAATTAAAACATGTACTTTGGCCCCTTTGAATATTTAAGCAAACAATTAAAGTTAAGGACTGATGCACATCTCTTGAATACTGAAAACACTGTTGGAAAAATATACTTTAAGCACCTGTTTTTAGCTTTTCAACAATATGAATAAAACAATTTTTTTTTTAATTGCTATTATCGTGCATGCAGATTTATTCAGAGTTCAGAAAAAAATCATAAACTATAAACAATGTTTGCACTTTCATAAATGCATTTGCAGCCCCTTTTAAGTGAAATGCTATTTAAAAAGAACTGCAAAAAAAAAAAAAAAAAGAGTTTAGTCTGTAATAAAACTCACAATGGTAAAAGAAAAATTGCAATGCAAACTTTTCACATCAGGTTGTAACTTTGGCAACTTTTTCATTATTAAAGTCTGTTTTTGGTTACAATATTAATATTTATCAGGTTTATAATTACATTCAAAATGTCAGCTATATTAAAGATGCTTTTGGTTCCAGACTTCCAGAATTTGTTGACTAATATTTATCATCTTATATTAAGTGATTGAAATTCCAATCTGAAACTGATGGTTTACACTGTTTATCAGTTACACGTCACTATTATAATATGTAGTTTCCACCGCAAAATAAACTAAGTGGAGAACGACATCCACCATTATCAGATGAATAAAATATTCTGTAGATTTTATTTAAGTCCACATGTCTGAAAGTGTCCGAAGTGTAAGAAACACCCAATCTGACAATGCATTGCTTTTATCAAGCTAATAATGCGGCTTGAATCTTGGGAATGACGGACAAAGGAGAGGCGAGTTCAACCAGAGTATCAGGTGAAGCGTAACATGATCAGTTTAGGCTTTCAGGAACAAAACACACACACACTGAGTCTCTCTCTCTCTCTCTCTCTCTCTCTCTCTCTCAGAATAATGCAGAGTGTTTCTTATCAGGGGGCTCTTTCTGACTCACTTCCTGCTGAAAAACTACATCCTGAGTTTCCTCCAGTCACACAACACAATGAAACAACTCCAAGAGGATTTCCCCAGACAGACAATAATAAACCAGTTTAAGTGCATTTCTTATAAGTTATGTGTGCTGCTCTTGGGTTTACAGGCATTTTACTTCCTGTCTGCGTGTTCAAAAGGATGCCACTTCCTGTCTGCGATCTGTCCCTGTGTTTGTTCTCAATTAATGAAAACAATGACGTGATTATAAGGTTGCATGGCACAATTGAGTTCTTCTGTCTCTGTTTGAGCAAACAGTGGCAATTAGTAAACAATACTAATTAAATGTGCATCTTTTGCCAAGTTGCTTTGTCTCGTCTGTATCGTTCATCATTTGTTTTCCAGAAAGTGACGGTGGTTATTTCCATGCTGCTCATTTGTTTGGTGTGAAGCGTGCAGGGGAGGGAGTGTGTGAAGATGCTGCACAACCCAGTTTCCATTGGGTTTATTTGCATATTAGATCAGTCCTTGTCCATTGGAATAGACAGAAGCCTTAAGCTAAGAGTAAGTGGGCGGGGTTGACCTCGTTGGTATCGATGATGTCAGCATACTTACAAACTATGCACACTGTGATTGGCTGATAGTCTCTGTCAGAGATTTATTCATAGAAACATTGTAGAGAGCAATATTAGGTTGCCATAATTAAATAAAGATTTTAAAATGCAGGCTAAGTGTTACTAATTAAACAAGTAGGCTATATATTCAGCTAATTGTCAGCCTCTTATATGTCGT